>NW_025776416.1:0-44718 GCF_021130785.1 Homalodisca vitripennis
CCGCTAATTCCATCAAATACTAAGCAAAAGTTTATGTTGCAACGGAGATTACAAAGAGTTTTCATACCATAAGGATAATATTACTTGATTTAATTATACTAAAACACTCAATTTCTTTACGTGTCAATACAAAATAACAATAAAATTGTATTTATTTGTTATAATTATACTGTGTGTGGTTAATTAGAATAGTAAATCTATATCCTCAGTAAATATAACTATTGAAAAAAAATAGTTGAGTTTGTATGAATTTAATTAAAAAAATATATATTCTCGTAACCAAAAATTAGGGTATAAATTGGCTCGTGTGTACATTCAATCCATTACAAGGAACTGTATTAAAGATTTATTATAATACTGAAATAAAAAAGTATTTAATTTAGCTATCATTTATAAAATTAGAAGAATGTAAATACAATTTTAGTTTTAACTACGACAGTACTTATCCATTAAATAACTGAGTAAAATCAAATCTGGTGTTAAGTTTGTAACTAATTCGTAGTAACAAGATAATATTTCAATTAGACGACAATATCGCACAACTTTACGCCCTAGTAAGGATGATCAAGGGCCAGGTTCTTCAAGAGTGTAGGTGCTATTTTACTTCTAGTTGGCATTTTTCACACCTCTGACTCATAGTGAAGGTCGTGTCTACTAATCTACACCTGCGAAATATTCGCTTTCGATGTTATTTATTAGGAGCTATCTCTCTTAATAAGGTCAAGCATATATTTATTTTACAAAATCTCAGCTTTGACGGTTATTTTAAACTTTTGCACATACTACAGACAAACCTTTTTATATATAATTTTATATGCTTACACCAAAATTTAGTTACAACTGATTGATAAGGGTGAAAGAAGCTACTTACTTTAATTTTATAAAATCTAGATTCTGTAATTCTCTAATGATGAGTCGTTTCTATAAATATTGGCTAAGAATGGTTTGATAAAAATGTGTCTTACCTAAACAATTTTGTTTGCACTAAAATATTAGGAGAGTTTGGAGGTTGGCCAATGTCAACTTTATTATATTATTTTTTAAAGGTAATTAAAATAAAAATTCCGAAAAAATGTACAAGAGCAATTCCTATTGCTTCATTCTAAGCAGTAAATATCAAAAGTAAGTATTAACAGCATAAATTTTATTTTATTGTTTAACTGGTTTGAAGGTTTTCTATGATCTTATTATAAAAGGGTTAAAATATTCACAGTTAAGGAAATTTTTAATTCTTGGTACCAAATATGTTACTTTTACTTAATTGATCAAAACTGGAGTGGGTGTAGATGTTTTAAAACAGTTTAATTAAATTTACAATAAATAATTAGTTCCACTAAACTGTCCTAAAATATTTAATAACTGCAATGCAGTATAATAGAAGGTTAAATCAAATTATATAATTAATATCCATAAGAAATATTGCGGTTTAAAGTTGTTGTACATATAAATAAAAAGGACACTAAAATAAAAAATAAAAGTTTAACTTGTTTGAACGATATTAATCTGCTTCTATTTAGCGTTTAAAATACACATATTTAAGGAAATTTTTAATCAATAGTTTAGTTCTATACAAGTACGAATAGTACAACAACAATTTAACTTTGATAAAAGTCCACTATGGAATGTAGACAACCAAAAGAAAACTGAAATAATAAATAAAAACCATTATTAATGTAATATTTATAGCAGTAATTATTCTTTAAAGGAGGAAGTTCACAATGTTAAAATATTTAAATTTAACTAAAAAGCAATAGTTTATAATTAACTGGGGTAAATGAATCAAGGGTTATTGGATATAATGGTAACAATTATAACCATTATTAACAAACAAAAGCACACACACTAAATTTTTTTTATTTTGACCTAAATAAATGTTATGCATACCTGCATTTTACAAACATTTTTTTTTTTTTTTTTATTCTTAAAGATACCGTACTTTATATTGACTTTGCCTAGTCTTATTAGTGTGATTCATTTACTATTACTGCCAAGCAAAGAGTTAAATTAGCTAGCACAATCTCTTAACAAATAAAATAGTATAGAAAGCATTGGTCTATTGTATTGCTCAATTAAATTTTTATTTTCTTAATACTTGTTAAAGCACTACAGGAAATATAATTTAGTAATTTTTATTAATACTGGAATACAATTCTTCGGTAGGTTTTTCTCAAACAGCCGAAGGTTGCAAGGTCCAAAACGTCGAACCTAGAGTAATACTGTAAGTCAGAGATAGTGCAGGCCCAAATCCTGTCTGTGGTCTAAACACTTTTATCAGTAACTCTGTACTGCATGGGAATAACCTCCTTATTCTGTTCGATAAGATACTCGCACAGGTCAATGGCCAATGAGGATGTCAGATTAAGGCTTAAATGGATATTGTTCGCCCTCTCCTTAATATATTGAGAACCTATTATAATTAAATTTATATAAACACCCCTATGACTTTAACTGCAGCTACTTTAATTGCAAACATCGGTCCCATTCCAATTACTTATTATATTCATTTACTAATTTATAAACGTAGAATAGTATTTTTTAGCTTATAAAGTTATATAATCTCTTCTAACTTTCATAGATACACTAAACATTTGGTATATTTTAATGGCTTGGTTTGTTTTATTAATTTATGTATAAAATATTGGTCTGCTGTGCGTTTATTTATTGCGGCAAATAATTTTATACAAAGCACAAACCCTTAATGCTGTTTTCCGTTATATTGTTAAATCTTGCGTATTAAACTAGTCTTAGCAAAGTACATAATTTAATTTAAAGATAACTTATTCAAATAGAGTTAAGAAGTCTCTAGGTATAAAGATGTATCCATATTTTAAAAAATGTTGCGAAGACCAAGATCTTCTAGGTAACTGGACAATGGTTCTAGACACCAGGATATACGCCTAAGAGAGTAGAGGTGGGTTCTCTAAAACTGCTATAGTGAGATTGAAAATGAAAAGAAAGTTATCCACTGCGTGACTTTAACCTTGTTGCCACCTTCAAATGAACCATCCTCTTACATCTCTAACCACAAAGGAAGGAAACTTTAAAGCTTCCTTATAACAAATATAAACTTACATTTTAGTTGTATAAATGAACAACAAATAAATACAATAGACTGCGGTATGTGTTCTTTTAAACTGTTATAAAAATTGGACTGAGTAGAAAAAATATATTTATATTGCATCAAAAGAGTAATGCAATATCTTTACATATGAAAGTTTTATGTTGGCTCCACATTCAAATATACCGATAATTAACTGGTTGCTTATTAAAAAAACAATAACCAAAAGAGTGGAAAGAAGTGACGTAGTCTATGGTGTAACAAAAGAGCGTTCCTTGTCCATTAGTTGATCACTCTTGTCATTGTATTCTCAATAAAGAATACACTCCGGAAACATATATCTGCATTTGAAATGTCAAAGCGCTAGTCTTTTGAATTTTTCAGAGCCTTATATAAATAGCAATACAAAAGTCTAAAATTATCAAAAAGATATTTCTGAAAACAATGGTATTATTAATCCCATAGTACCTAATTTGATAGTACCTAGTGGTACCGATAGAATATATAGTACCTATTACCTACATTGGCTTACACTTGTTAACTATTTTCAAACCCTTTCTATTGTAAAATCCTAAAATTTTGGCCTTCTAAATTTCTAATCCCATGTTCTATACCAACTTATATTCTTTTGGTATTAGTAAAAGTAGAGTTGACCAGTGAAATATTGTTTATCGTTTACAAAAAAATGTATAACCATTATATGTTTTTTATAGTAGTAGGCTCAAGCATTTAACAAGAAAATTACAATTAAGTTGTGTTTGTTGATTATTTATTTTCATTTCATTTACTTGGAAGTCAACGGTAAACCATCTTTTGTACTTATCAAGTAACAGATGGCATGCCATTAAATTAAAAAATCCAAATACATATCGCCAACAAACGAAAACCAATAAAATATCAAAATATTATTTTGATTATCAATGCAATAGTAAGCGAATTAAATGGTAGATATAATGAATTATGTATATAGAAAATACTTGCAAAGAACTTCATGATACTTAGAACGCGCTGAATAGCATTACAGACTATTTAAATGAGAAATGTATTTTTGTTTTTAAGTGTCTAGAACTAATTAAAGGTTTACGTTATGATTTAACCTCTTTATTTCTACAACAATTGAATTTAAGAGGGATTTATTCGAAAATTTTGAATACATTTGTCCTTTATCTTCATTATTTTTAAAGAAATATTAAGGTTTTAACATGTCTAAATAATAATACAAACACTCAGATATTTACTAAAGTTCAAAAACAATGAATACGTGGACCATTATACTTCGACTTCCAGTCGCACAATCCAAACCAAAATGTAATTGTCTATCTCAGTATTATTCATCACTTTTGTACCTTTCATAAGACTCTGGAGTTTATTGATATAATGATATTACTAAGATATATAGTTTAGTAAGGTAGTATTCAAAGTGCAATTCTTGGATAAAACATTGATAGTTCTATACTTTTATAAATTATTTTAACAATGTAGAGTCAACTTTATTATGTACATAAGCTTCTAATATTTAATAACATTTAACTATAAAGTGAGAGTTAGATTTTTCTCTTTTTGGCATTGAAGGACCAGATCCATAAATGGGATTGACACGAGATTGGAATATAAATAAGAAATTAAACGAAACATATAAAGGTTTTGATATTTACAACTCTTATTACGATACTTTGTACAGTCATGTGAACTTTACGGACAAACAGAGGAAGTTTATAATTTTATTCTTAAAGTTCCCAAAAATTTAGGAGGAGAACTAATAATAAGAATGATATATAAAAGAAATTTATTATATTATAATATACAGGACATAGCCAAAATTGGAACGGTAGATTAACAGGTATATGGCATCGCGCAATAAACGTGGTGTTTAAAGTGGCATTCGACGAAATGCCTAGGCATTTCGTGGTTACTTATTGCACTGCGGTAGCCCCAGTGTCTACCTGCATCATATACTTTGTTTGAAAGGTTATTTTTTGACGATTGGAAGGATTGTGAAGGAAACAATCCTTCCAATCGGATCTCAGAAGCAATGGATAACCTCAATTAGTAATTAATAAGTGCAAACGAACCAGGAAGAATCATTCCTGAGTCAGAAAAACAGAATTGTGATAATATTTGCGTTTATGTCAATCCCTTATGTGCCGGGATTATCGGAGAAAATTAGAAGAGTAGGTAGAAAGTACAACATTAGAACCGCGTTTTAAAACACACAACACTCTTAGACAAAGTCTCGTAAAAACAAAACCAAAAAATGGCACACAGGATTCCAAAAACTGTGTTTACAGTATAAAATGTAGCTGCAATAGGGAATACATAGGCGAGACAAAAAGACCACTAAACATAAGGATAAAAGAACACAAAGAAAAACACGAGAAAGGGTTTCACAGAAAAGTCAAAAATTGCACACCATTGTTGGTCCGAAGACCATCATATGAATTGGGATGAAGCCCACATAATACATCGGGAACCACATTTCTTTTCAAAAGGAAATTAATTGAGGCAACATACATTAAATTGGCAGACCAACCAATCAGTCAACCATCAGTCGAGATTTAGGCCGCTTTGGTTGCCAATTCTAAAAAATGAACTAAAGAGAATACCAAAAGTATCAAACGGATCGGATATTTGCAATAAACCAATGCGGAGTCACAATATGGTTTTAAGAAGTTCATCTCGCATGAACCAATAATAACGAAGGGCCCATTCCTGTTCCCCTTCCCTTGTATTTCCGCCATCTTGTTTTAGCCGCGGCCGTCACGATTACCATTGGCTACCCCCTCTGGTCAGTCGTAAATGGTTAGTAAGACGAGTGAAACATTTTGTGACCTGTATTCCGTAGTTTTAGTTTTAATGATTGGTGTTTTTTATAGTTTTTTTATTAAGTGCATGTCTTTAGTGTTAGTGAAGTTGACATACAACATGTAGGTTGTGATTCCTGACTCAGGCGTGCCACAAACGCTTTAGTAAGATTTTGTTTATTTTAACCTAGTTTGTAATTATGTATTAGGTTAGTTCTTTACCTGAAGAAGAGATCAGATTGCAGATCTCGAAACGTAGTGTTACTGTTTTCTTGTTTCACTTAACGATGGCAAATGTCCGGAAAAATCCTGTTTCCTGCATCATATATCCGAGAATTATATGACAGTTACTTCTTATGAATAGTTATTGCAGCATCTGGGTAAAATTACAGTATTTACGGAAATTCTTTCTTAGCGATTTGTTGTTACATGCACCTTTACATAATCGTAGCTATAAATGTTAAATCATTTGTTTCCTACGTATGCAATAAAAGAAAAAATATAGTATTTACATAAATAATAATTTTTAATACTTATTTGTTTGCGTATAATAAACTAAATATAATTTAATTAATTATACCTAACAATCTATACCATGCTTTTGTATTTAGTTTAACTGCGTAGCGTTAGCAAAGGCTATTACTCGATGTGCTATAAACATTTCTATTCTGCGTGTATGTCTTCTATACGCACGATTTAATGAAAATAAACTGGTGTTTTGTCTATAGATTTTTTTAAATAAAAACTCATTTCTATAAAGGCATAGCTTAAGTTGGTAGTGCATGTCACTTCCATTGGTTATAGACCTTTGCGAATAATTTTATATTATTATAATGGATTCCCATGACGGTAGAGAGAAAATTGCTGAATAAAAAATATGTAAACAGCATACGAGATTTTAACAAATCTTAGAACACTTTATTCAGACTGTAAAACGAAAAACATATTACAGTAGATAGAGTAATGACAAAAATTAATGACAAAATTTGATATTAGCGCACTCTCGTGTTTTTTCTATTAAACTTAATTAAAAAAAATGTCAATGTATCATGTAGCAATATGTCTTGAGACAAGTTTCATATGTATAATTTAAAATTTGTGACATGACACTTCATTTCTATACAGGAAAGAATTAGTTCTATTGATGATGCGAGTTCAACAATGAAATGTAACTGAGCATCATTGAAGCATATCACGCATTAGACTAACAGATTTTCTCATTTGTCTGCAAGGGAACATAAAAAATTATTTAATGCATTATTGCCTTTCTATCCATAATTGTTAATAAGTTAATACGTTGCTTTATAAGGTTTAGGGAAGCCCACCATAAGGAAGACTTTAAAGAATTTGCGGTTGGCCGCACGATATCACAAAAACATAATGGACTTTAGGCTAAAGGTTTTACACGAAGCACCATTTCTATATAATCTACAATGAGTTTTACAATGCATTTTACTCCATGGGATTTGGCTGAACATTGATGTGATACTGAGAAAATCTCTTCATGTTAATTACACTTGAAGGCTAAGTTGAGTGTCACTATTTGTTGGCTCACTATCTATACATATTGTTGATTACTGGAGTGATCACGAGGACATGGAAATGGCAAGTGCTTAGTAGTACTGCCAAGGTACTTTACTGTTTTGGCTTTACTAGACCTTTTTCATCGAACGTGGACTACAGATTCTATAAGTCAAGCCTATTACAGCCTCAGATTTCAGTCCCTGCATTTAGTGGAAATGGGGATAAACTAAACTCTACTTTCACTGTATAATTTTTATCATAGCTGATATACTTTTTTATTGACTATTCAATTGAACACAGGCCGATTGTAATGATTTAAATTGCCTGGATGATCTGTAGTTTTACTCATACCTTGAAAAGCCTACTAAGACAATTTGTTTATCAGTGTTAACTAAGATAATGCATACAGTTTATTCATCAAGTATAGAATTAAGTGTGACTATGATAGCTGAGGTAAAGTTTAAAATTCATTAATAATTCTAATTCTCTTTATTTTATATATTGCACTCACAAATATATCATTTACATCTAGAATGAATTGTATAATGTTTGAATTTGTTATTGAACCATTACTATTAGTACGTTAAAACATTATATTAACACTATATTTTTTTAAAATTAGAGCTTGTTCTATACACAAACGGTATATAATTTTCATAAAAGTAAAATATAAGATTATAATATTTTTTGCGACTTATTATTATAAAATATTGTATAGGATAGTTCATTTTAATGACTGAGTTCATTTACTGCCTTGTCATATTGTTTGATGACATTAGCATATAAATAAAGCAAAAAAAATATAATGCACGTTTTGATGATATAGGATTGTAATTTGTTTAAAAAATACTAAATACCAAAAGAAAATCCGCGAAGATAAAATTCTACAAATAATTATGAGCTCAAATATAAATGGCGGACATTCTCATAACCATAACAGAACAGGAAAGACAATCGTCAGCTTTGTTGGCACAACAAACACATTGACATTAGGTGCACAGTCAAATGTATTTCCCTATTTTCTATCTTCTAACGTAATAGCCTATTTCACCTACTATACAAATCATTAAATTACAATCTTTAATAGGGTAAACACTTTAATAGTGGATTCTGCATGCTTCAAAATGATTTATAAGATGTAGGGAATAAATCAAGTTACAATATTTCATAAAATGAAGAAGCATTTTAAAACTTTAAAATAAATGACAAAATCCCAAAGGGGTACGTGAATAATTTAAAATAAATTTTCTCACTCAACAAAATACTTCCTATATGAAAATTTATTATTCAGTATAATAAATATTTATTGCCTAATAATATATCTTTCATCAAGGTTTGACTTGGCTCTATCAATATTATGCTATATAATTATTTATGAATGCACGGTAAGTTTCTTGAAACATCCAGAGCTGTGGTTAATTTTAATTGCATCTTATCTAAGATATTTTCCAATAAAACAAGTAATTACATCACATAAACTCATTCGCATATAATTGTATATATTGAAAAACAAATATACAGGTATATTGTATATACCTGTTTTAAAGTATTCCTTCGCGTTCTAAGTCTTATTTTGAGCCCTTTGTTTTCATTTATATTGCTCACCAATTGAAGATTATGCTGTAGAATTGTCATTAATTAATGTTAATTTTGAAATTATAATGCTCTTGATAAAAATCTGTGAAATCTTTGAAAAAAACTTTGCGATAATTTTTTACATTAACACTAATCCCATTAAACGAAAATGCTAATCTTTACGTTATCAACTTTTTTATTCTGCCTTGGAATCAAAAGGAAATAACATACTTCCTAAAGGCAAAACTCAATGACCGTATAAATAAAATTTTAAATAGTCTATTTTAATAATATTTGTACCATAATAATTATAGAGTTATAATGTAGAGAAAAAATTCAGATAGAAGACCCTACTCATAAATATAATTAATACTAGTTATTTTAAATTTAATAAGTATTTCACATTATATACTTTTCAGTGAACATGTTTTAATAAATATCAGATTTTCAATATTACAAGTAGAATATTACAATGAAAATAAACTCGGTGTTGTGCTAAGTATAACAGGGACTCTGCGTCTCATGCTCATGCCCTAACTTTAATGAGCAACAGCATTGAGCTCCTCTGCTTTGTTGTTGTCTCATAGTTTTTATACTTTTAACAATTTCCCTTCAAAAAATGCATAAAACTTAATTTCCTATACTGTACCATGTATACTAAATCATATACAATGATCCTACCTCCTGTAACACATCGATGATAAAAGTATATGATTCATATTTGGTCAATATCGCATTTAGTCCAAAAGGTTTATTGATGGACTATTTTTACTGATTTGGGATCTTGTTGCCATTGCGGAAGCTTTTCTCATATCTATCTTGCAGGATTTTGTGGTGTTATATATATAAAAAATGAAATAAAGTTCAATAATCTTGTACAGTTTTTGATTAATGTTCAAATATTATATACGTTAATATTATATTAAAAATGGGTTCTACGATGGTGTCCAGACATGGATTTTGACTGAATGTCTTAGTAGCTTAATGAAAACATTTTCAGTTTTATCTGCCGGGAACGCAAAAATCTCTTTACAGTATGATTGTCTATACCTACAAGCAGGCCATCTTGACAATTGTATAAGAATTAGGTTAGTAATAGCACACAACCTCAGTAAAGCCTGTTACACGACACGTAAAGTGGCGTACTTCACCTTGTTATATAACGCATAACTTGTGTGAATATTAGTGGTAAAGTTACTTGGAAAAGCACAACAATACTGCTGCAGTCATCGTAATGCCGGAAGCAGTTGCCCTGCGTAAGCGGAAAAAGCACTTTGCTTAATTGCACACAGAACACGAAGCGGCTGTAAATTTCCTAGGAAAATCGACTGTTGGGTTTGCAATTTGAAGTTTTCACACTTAGTTAATGATTCGATTGCACATTCGACTCAGCACTTAGATTGGAATTTTATACAATAGCCTACACTATATTGACGGGCATTAAGGAAATTATATCTTTTATTTATATTGTACCGTTATTATAGTACATATTATTTATAAAGTCTGGAGCTAATTTTCTATAAATCAGAACAACTTTTCGGAAATACTTAAATAATTCAAAATTTTAAATTTCACTCAACATTTAACAAAGTTTTACAAAATCTTGATTTGCTTTTCTTAAAAATTTTTCTCAATCGGTCAAATCTAATTTAGAGTCTGATCAAAATTAAAAATGACACTAGAAAGGTATACCAAAAAGGTTTAAATTAAAAAAATATAATAAAAAGTTCTCTTCTCAAAATATTCAAAATCAAAATTACACAATGCTTGATGTAAACTTTAGGATCAAAATCTAATTTACAATACTTCAAAAGTTGAATTATTAATTATCAGACTCTGTTATATGGCAAAATTTAGAAATTTTAACACAACAGTATAAAACAAAAGATGTTAAACTAAACGCTGGTACGGGACTTACTACTTTGAAGACTGTGGAGGCTGAAAAAAAACTATTAAGCACTAAAAGGAAAAAAATAATTTTAAAACTTGACTTAAAACACACCGGGTAAAAATTAAACTCTATATCCCAAATGTATAGGAATAGAGGAAGTACTATGGCTTCTGAACTGCACGTGTAGACGCTCTGCACTCGACTTGAAGACTACCCCTCTCTCCTCAAACCAACCGGCTCGGGAACCTATCACCGTTGACATCTCCAACAGCTGGAGAGGTCAAACCAACAAAATAATGTCCACGTACCGCGTCTAGTTAACATAGAGCCTACTTCCTACCGCGATTCAGCAGAATGATTATAACTACGGTACAATATGATATAGGAAACGTATAGAATCTTTTCATATATTTTGATACTATTGTTTTATTTTTTCTTATTTAGTAGAATACAAAGCAGTTATTTTTAAGTTTATTTCCACTAGTGCAATCCACTACTAAATATTGAGGAAGTCATTTATGCGACAAAGAAATAAAAATATGCACTTTAATATGCTTAAAATCCAGCTTTATTGACGGCCATCTCAATTTTTTGTCTATAGCCTCTAAATTTATGTTTGTGGATAAAACTCTAAGTCGTTTCACTAAGGCTTTCTCTTATAATATGTACAATTAAGAACCGTTTGTTTAAGTTAGAGTAACAACTTTTTCTTATTTAATACAACACTATGGAAATATGGAGAAGTTGAAATTGTATATACAAATTCAAATACGCATAAAATGATAATGTCTAGTACACTGGCGCCAAATAGGTGTTACAATTTCACATCTCAAGGGAGTTGAGTGACCACTCAATATTCCACCAAGAGGTGTGACACGGTCGTGCCGAGGAATTCTAACACTCCAGAGGTATGCCTTGAATATTTAAATGGTTGAAGCGTACGTTTTAATATTAGAAAGGTTACCATAACTAGTTTTTTACGGTCAATTATAATAGTTAATGTTACTTAAACCTTTGTAAGAATATCTAGATATCTTTAATTCCTTATACAATTTGATAGCGAAGTACAATAAAATTCGTCAAAACTGTAATTTTACTATGCATTGTAAACCACGTTTCTCATTTTGTTATACTTCTTGATTTTCTGACATTGAATAATTTCCTTCACAAATTAATTAGGAAACAACTGTTAACTTTTACCGCATAATAAGTGCAAATCCATGACAATTGGGAGACTGATAACAATTATAGTATTCCACTTATATTTTAATTTGTTGCTTTCCAACATTAAAGAACTAGATAAAAAAAAGAGAAGACATATAATAATATAAAAGACATTATACTGCGAATGCTTACCTGCTCATGAGGTAAACAATGGTTAGGAAAGGACAGTAGGGACAGTATGCATTCATTGTTTGAATACCGCCAATCGCCTGCCCTCTTTGTATTGAATAGTCTGGCCGTTGCAGTACTTACCAACAGGCAGATGGAAATAACGTGGGTTTTCACTCAAAAGTTACCTATTTCTGTGTTTCATGGATTGTGTTTAACATTACATATAAAATAGTGTTTTATAAGTAGATGTAAATATTTCGATTTACCTGTTTCTACTAATTGATAGGTTGCTCTAACTACATTTGTTCTCTTAGAAAGGGATGTCATTACATACCTTATATATCTATATATATATATATATATATATATATATATATATATATATATATATATATATATATATATATATATATATATATACACACATATACATTATTTTTATTAATTATTTATGATACACAATAAAGTAAAATGTTTGGACATTACAATTGTGTGTGTTGCAATATTTAAATAATAATTAATTCCATTATTTGTTCAAATTAAAATTTTATTAAATAACGCTATAAGATCTAAACATATTTTAAATATTTTTGAATCAAAACATTAACATTTTAGTGTAGTTATCCTACATATTCTGTGTCAATAAAATAATTACTAAACGTATAAAACAATTAAAAATCAAAAGGGGTGTTTTGCTTTCGATGTTCTTCATCACTAAGAGTATCGACGTTATTTAGCAATCAAATACGGCAGTTGAGACATAAATTAGTAATTCTATTTAAAATATTTTTAAAAATATCAGTAAATGAACTGTAGACTATAAATTATAAATCAGTTTAATGACTCAGTACATGCACAGTGTGCAAGAGGTATCGGCTTTTTCATCTACAGTTACAAGTTGCATATCTAGATTCAACTACCGAAAAAGTATATAAATAATTGCCTAATATATTTAACTTTAAAAAATATTTTAATTTGAACATTTTTTTTTTTAATTAAATTAGACTTAAATAATGTAATTTTAATCATTATTTTACAATCGGGTATTGTACGTACTGTAACACAGTATCGTAAAGAAAAGGATATGTAACACATACTATTTAAAAAGGTTATTTTGGTACAATAGAACACTTCATATAAAACTGTTTTCTAAAAAGAGTCATATCACTTTTGATCTCCCAGTTAGAAGATATTTCCAATTTACTTCAGTGTAATCTCGTCCTTTGTCAACGTGACAAAACAAAGTGTCCATTTCTGTTACGGTGAAAAGGGAAAAGCCTCTACCTTAACAATGGACATTGGAATGTATGAGCCCACAGAGGAAAAAATACGCCCCAGTATTAATTTTGAATTCTTTGTCAGCTATAACGTTTATTAGATCTACTAAAATCGATTGCTTACAAGATACAGATCATTCACACCCGTGGAGCAATTACACTTTTTCTAAATGTTTTGACGTCTGTCGCTTAGTGCGCAGTACAGAAATAGTCGGTTTTATTGGGCAAACGACACATAGTTTAATTGTTTAATAAACAATCAAAATGGTTTTTTAAACACCACATTTCAAACAGCATTCCATGTCTAGCTTGAAATGTTACGCCAAATATTTTACACAAACATTTGTCTTACAATATTTCATGCTTAATATCCTACATAATTTTTAGCATTCAATTACACTGCTGCATTAATTTTTAAGCAATATCTGTCCTAACTATTAACTTGTGCATTTACTCTGGAGTCAAAATTATAAAATAAATATTTGTAAGTGAACACAATAGTTTACGTGTTATGATACGATTGTATCCCTGCAAGTGTTTTATATATTATAAAAATTATAAAAAGGGTGTTTTAGAGAATTAAGTATATAGGTATAAAAAATTTATTACAGGAAAATTTAGCAGCATGAAGTGTATTCGGCCACTAATTCAGAAGTTGTGCAATAACATCTTGCCAGGCTTCATATGTTATGAACAGTTTTCATTTGTAAATAAAAAATACAAATTGAATTCTCGTTATACGAGTGTGTAAAAGTTTTCTGCTGTTGTTTTCAAAATACCATTTAAGATTATAAACGCATATTTCAGCTATTTATTAAATAGTGAAATCTATATTTCTATCTACTCTACACAGAAGTGTACTTTTTATTGTACATACTGAAAATTATTGCATTCTCAGCCTAACTGCCTTGGTCACGAATAGAAGCGAGAGTCTTATTAACCTCTTGAAGGAAGACAACTCCTGCAGCCAAAGGTTGGCAGTATTACTACACGAAATCGCTAACTATGACATAACTGATTGCTTATAACTGAGATAATCATTAGAAATATGTAAGGATGTAACATATGACCGTACTTGAAGGCAGAGAATGAGACGAACTACTTGCTGAGTTACAGAATATGTAGGCTGATTTATATGCATAAGTAGGCCTTCATTAAGAGAAAACACCTTGCAGGATCGTATCCATAACTTTTGACATCCCGTAAAATCCAGCCGTAACCCTCTCTTACTGCCTGCAGTATAAACTTTTCAATCACAAAATTTAGTACGTAATTGTATACCTTTCGCATTATTCCTTGTTTCTTGTACATGAATGGTATTAACAGTTTCCCTGCAGGAGTTTACTTTAATGTTTAGATTAGCTCTATAAAGCTTTGCATATTTATTTACTAATAATAGAAAGAAAAAGTTTTTTTACAACTTGTTAGGAATTAGGGTTTAATAATTTTATAATTTACAATATAAATTTAATAAGATGAGTAAATAAATATTTTACACCCAGTAACACTTCTATGTATTGTAACAAACGCACAATAGTAGAAGAAACAAATACTACTAAACAATAAGAAATATGTATTCTTAACAGAAAGCGGATATATTTAATGAAACATGGACAAAGAAATAAAATATTTAATTTTTTATATCTTACAACATCATATTCTTAATTTGTAATAATTCGAAATTAAACATCTGAAATTATTTATTACCCATTACATATTTTTTACCCGATACCATTTCAGTTTGACTTTTTATTGTTTTGTTGATTGCTTCATGTTTATAAGTTGTTTATTTATCAGTGATCATTGCCAAAACAGTATATAAAGCAGTGTATCAATAAATATATAATCGATTAAAAAATTATATAGATTTGCTACGGTTATCTGTATTAGGTTTCAACGGTAACATTTTAAAATTTAAATAATTAAATTTTATACGTTGTAAGGAAAGTTTTGATCAATAAAATAAACGACGGCCATTCCTAGAAACGACCTGACTCGCCCGCTTAGTACTAGCAGATTGTAGGACATAAGCTGCAACTACTTTAGTTAATCGCGTCTATAACTTGTACTCAGACGTAAGCTCCTGAGGCAACTACAGCAACGGTCAGCGGTGTAAAACTTTGTTTGCATCTATGTAATCCTCGCCACAGAAACTTAAAATCACTGATTAAAATTGCATCTCTCTCATATATGTAAACTATGTTTACTTTTGATACTGAGTGTTAATATAAACAAGACGAAGTTTGAGTATTGCTTTCAGAACTGTTTAGTCACTATAAGTTTTTAACTGTCTAACAATATTGTATTTTTATATCTTTTATGAAATCCTTCTAATAGTTTAGAATAATAGGCTAATAGTCTAGTCTTATCTGGGATAATTTTTTTTTCCTCATGACAAACACAAAGAAACCATGAAAGTAACAAAACCTCTTCATTCGTCATCTTTTCTAACCGCTGTTGACTAGAGAGTATTAAAATGTCCACAGAAAAAGAATTTACATTTTGAGTAAGAATATAATTTTAGTTATAGATTTTAACTAATATTAGTTAAGCAGTTAGTAATGTTAAGTGGCTATCAAACGCAAAGTTACAATTCAGTCTTTACTACAAGTTTAAGTCTAAAGATTTTTATCAAACCCATCCTAGTTTTCTTTTGACAGATGTAGTCTTCTAAGATCTGCTGGTTCCCTCACATTTAATCGTAATATTATTGCTAAGGTTTCATTTTATATAAAAACAATTGATGATAAAAATCCAAAATACTGTGAATAAGTTCAAATGAACACTTCAAATCTATCTCCCCATCATTCCTCTGAAACATTAAAGACACCTTATGTCAAGTATTTCACATAATAAATTCATTGATTCCTTCTAAGTTTATCTACTACCAGGAGAAAGAAAGCTATCACACCTCTAGGAATAATAAAGACAGTAATTTTACCAGCAGGTAAGGACAAAATAATAGTAGTTCTAGACCTGGATTGTTATTTTTGTCAAATTAATAAACAATTGAATGATATAAAATTTTACAAATGTTTTTTTTTAGTCATGACCCAACGGAAACGTTTTAATAAAGACAATTAACATGTTTTGATATTTAAGGGACCTAAATAAGATAACAGTCGACACATTAGCACTCTGAACTTCTGATGTTCGAAGAATTCCTGATCTAGACATTTTACCTAAAATTCATTAAGCAACAAGGCCATCACCAGACAGAACCATAGTTTCGGGTTATGATTTTCTAGCGGATGAAATCTCCAGTTCTATCTATAATATGTTGCAGCTAATGGTAAAAAAAAACTCTCTCACACGTCTTGAACAATAAAATAAAACTATCTAACGTAGTGGGATTCAGTAGTTATATAGTGATTTATTTTAAGTGTAAATCCCAATTTAGATTCATATAAATTCATTGAAAATTTTAATTTTATTTCCCAGAAAATAATATGCTTATTTTAAAATATCATGTACAGTTTCAAGTTTATTACCCTTTGCAAATGGCAAAAGTATTAAGTAAATATTAAAAATATTTAATCGAATATACATCTCAGTCATGTAACATTGGAACAAAATGAGTCTAGCTATCTTCAAGCCTCTTTCAGTCAAAATGGATAGAGGAAAATGCTGCTTCATGCTTAGGCTAGTAACACCCTTACTAGTAAAAGCTCCTCACTGCACTCAGTCCTAAATGGATATTTTTTCCTTGTTGCCGGATTGATAAGAGTTTCAAAATGGGTAAGGTAGGATGTGAGTGGCTTCTTCCTGTAGTGATTCCATGCAGAGGGACTGTGAGGACTATGTTTCAAACATGTTATTTTGTAATATGAGGAGGCTAGCTCTGTACCAGTTTCTTCCAGTCAAAGAAGGTAGGGAAGGTTACTACCTCATTTTTAACAAGCATCAAACTTGAATTCTAACATAGCCTAGGCCAACAATCAGAAAATAAGAGGAACTGTTTCTTAAAGAATACTATTTAATGATTTAGTTTCATATTCATAATTCTATCTAGGATTCCGTAAAACAGTCTATAAAACATATTGCATATTCATGGGGAAGGAGAAGCCTGACAGTGAGTTATGTTCCCGCAGACCACCAGGGCCTGTAAACATCAATCTCCCGCTCCGTGGGGACTGAGTTGATTCTATTTTTGTCCTGCTTAACGCAACGGTCTTGCAATTATACAGGATATCTCATCTTCAACGAATAATGTCAGGTTAACTCCATATTCTTTTTCGTATTACATTTTAGTTACAGCTAACAGAGGTTTTAGGTGGCAATAGAACAATGTTTTATACTATACGTCAGATAAAGAGTAAAAGTGTGAACTTTACTACTGTATTGATTTTATTACTATTTTTACTAGGAAATTTAACAGTTATCGTTTTAATGAAATTGTGAATACCAGGTGGCAATATAGCCTTTTGTGAACACCCTATATATATATATATATATATATATATATATATATATATATATATATATATATATATATATATATATATTGAGATGCCCAGACTGAATGACTTACAGTTTAAACGCCCACCAAAAACCAAGAACGATAGAGAAGTGGAATTTGGTACATACGTTTATCTTCAGCCCTGTAGGGGAGTTAAAGGAAGGATTTTTGAGCAATAACAGTGATCATCCTTACTGCCCTTTAAATTAGGGAAAATGCCCACACTAAAGACGTGTTAATTATTGAAATAGCAAGTAATACATTAATTAAATATTATCTGTGAACATTATAGTATTACAAAAAATCTTCTTCTTAAATAATTGAAGTACCAGTTCTTTACAATTACCAGTTTTAAAACATGGAGTAAGGTTAAAGATAGCAACACAACCTACATCATTATTTTCTGTAATCTTTGCATAAGTGTTAAAGTTTATTCAATTTAATATTTTCTGTTAAAGTTTAATTTACACAGTTTAATGTAAATTTAGCAAAATATAAAATGTTTAGTATTTATTGAGTGCTGTAATGAAGACTTCAAATACAAGTTGACTATAACACTTTCACTATAAATTTAAAGAACGTTATAAAATCAATATTGATAGTTTGACAGAAGTAGGGTTCTCATATCTGCGGATGTATATATTATATTGATTGGGGTAACAAATCATACTTTACTACGTAACAAAACATATTTTATAGTGAACAAAATTACATCGCTCAAAATTATGTATATTTTATATTAAAAGTATTATATTAAATACGGCTATTGCCATTGAAACAAATTTAATGTAAATAAAAGCCATTTGACAGGTATTCGGTCTTCCGATCATATGTTAGTTTTGTTATTTAAACGCATATGTCACGGATACGGCCAAATACATAATAATTGAATTGTAAAAATTAAGGGGTCTGTGGTGTAATGGTAGCACATTCACCCGGCAAGTGAGAGATCCGGGTTCGAGTCCCGGCGGAGCAAGTACTTATTGTGATTCAATGTTAATTTAAATTAAATTAAATATATATATATACGAGGGCTGTTCAGAAAGTAACCTCCGGTTGGTCACAGTGCGGGTAGTGGAGGGGAGTAGCGCGCCATCTGTGCATTCACGCACTAAGCAGGTCAGTCGGCATCAAGCTGTAGTCGAGTGAACATCGTACCTGCGCTAGTTTAGTTTTTGTGGCAGTTTGAAATGTGTGCTGCAATAGAAAATACCGCCAAATGTGAAGTGCGTGCTGTTATACGGTTTTTTACAGCCAAAGGATACTCTGCAGCAGCTATTCATCGTGAGCTTTGTGCCGTGTACGGACCACAAGTTATGAGTGAAGGAGTTGTCCGTGAATGGGTACGTTTATTTAAAAGTGGACGAGAAAACGTTCATGATGAAGAGAGGAGTGGTAGACCATCCTTGGTGACTGACGAACTCGTTCAGACAGTTGATGCAAAAGTTCGTGAAAATCGACGTTTCACAATGGCGGAGTTGTCTACTGATTTTTCCACAGATTTCTAAGACTCTTTTGTACGAGATAGTGACAGCAAGATTGGGTTACCGTAAGTTATGTGCACGATGGGTGCCCAAAATTCTTACCGACCACCACAAAACTCAAAGAATGGCCTCTGCATTAGACTTTCTGTCACGTTATGCGGACGAAGGAGAACCATTGTTAAACAGAATCGTGACCGGTGACGAAACCTGGATTAAGTACATAAACCCTGAGACAAAAGAACAATCAAAGATGTGGGCACATTCAGATTCGCCTACCAAACCAAAAAAAAGCCCGGCAAGATTTTTTCTGCCAGAAAACTGATGGCAACGGTGTTTTGGGATGCCAAAGGGGTGTTGTTGGTTTGAATTCATGGAACGTGGGGACGACATTAATCAAGACGTGTACTGTGAAACACTAAAAACATTACGACGGGCTATACAGAACAAACGCCGTGGTATGCTGACTTCCGGTATCGTTTTTTTGCACGATAACGCCCGTCCTCACTCTGCTTGCAGAACAACAGCCCTTCTTAAGTCCTTCAAGTGGGACGTTTTCAACCATCCACCTTACAGCCAGATCTGGCGCCAAGCGACTATCACCTCTTCATGCATATGAAGAAATGGCTCGGGTCCAGCGGTTTGATGACGACGAAGAGCTCAAAGATGCGGTCACAGGCTGGCTCAAGGCACAGGCGGGTGATTTTTTATGCAGAAGGAATTTCAAAGCTTGTGAAGAGATACGATAAGTGCCTCAATCGTGATGGAGACTATGTCGAAAAATAGTGCAAAGATGTAGTTGTAAGATGTATATATTAAAATATTTTTACTTAACTTGGTGTATTTTTTTTTCAATCGACCGGAGGTTACTTTCTGAACATATATATATATATATATATATATATATATATATATATATATATATATATATATATATATATATATGTGTGTGTGTGTGTGTGTGTGTGTGTGTGTGTGTGTGTGTGTGTGTGTGTTTCACAAAACAGTTATCATGGTTAAAAGATACAGCCAGGGAATAGCGGTTTAAGACGCATTTATGAATATAAAAATAAATATCAAAAATATAGCATTCGTTTCACTATTTATAAATGTTAATAAATATAAAGAATTGTGTTGTTTTTTAAAGGAAATGTTTTGAACTGAACATGAGGTTAAGCTACTTTTGGAGTTCTTTATGACTACAACTCCTGCTGTTCCCTTTCAAACCGTTTTACTTCGTAAGGTGGCAGAATCAACACTGACACCCCTTTCCTGACAGTAAAAATACAGTACCTTCAAATAATGATTTAATTTAAAAGATTATATCTTGCTAAACATATTATCTCTTCTTTTTATAGATTTCCTTGTAAGATACTTTACTAAATGTGTAGTTCTGATAAGTATTCTTGAAAATATATCGCCCTCCTAGTACAAACGCACGTTTTACCTATACATCTTTGCATGTACCCTAGACTTTTTACAACAACATGTGTTTTATGTTACTCATAAAAATTAAGTAGTTTATATATTAAACTCCTTATACCATTGAATGCTTTAAATTTCCTTAAAAGCACATTTATTTTTCAATCGATTTAGTATAACATTGTTAAGCCATAGAATTCAGATTGTAATTGTTTTTAAACACGATTTGTAGTAAATTATTATACACTTTAATGTATTATATAATTGAGATAAAATTTTAACTAAACCAAAGTTTGGATAAACAGAAAGGATCTGGACAGGATTACAACAAAAGTTGATTGTATTCGTTTAGAATGTTTGTTACGAAAACCACCGGTGTTTGTTTATCGGCCCCAGGTTCTCACTAACAACCTTGTTTGTGCAAAGTACTTTATGATTCGTTAAAGCCAATATGATTCCCTCTTATCAAAAAATTCAATTATATATATATATATATATATATATATATATATATATATATATAACTCACAGTAACGCCTTCAACATATTGTTGATTAGTGTTTTTGAATTAGTAAGCAACAACTGTAAAAGTGTTTGCTATATTTACTATTTAATACGTAACTATCATATTAAAGTTTTATTTCTGTATCCATTTGAACTTTCATAGGCCACAGGTTTTTACCAGATTAAACGAGGACTAGCCAAGCTCCATTGGCATTTACAAGGTCGTAAATGAAATAATTTATAATTATACTCCGGAGAACTCTGTATAAACTACCTTATCAGAGGTCATGATACAGATCCCTCTAATATTAGGGTCATGACAATAAATATAATATTAATAAATAATAAAAGCTTTATTTTTAGTATACGACAAACGTAAGAAAACGGACACTCGCTCATTAAAAATATCAAACTTTATATTATAATGTCAAAATATAAATTATTAAAAGAATGCTGCTGACCTAATACGCACAATACGCAGTTCGACTTTTTAGAGAGTTTCATTTTATTAATCCTGTTTCACTGAATACTCATGTACACACACCAACAGATAAAATATGTCCTTTGTTTCTGCCGGTGCTGCTTCATATTCAGCCAACTGTATCAGACACTTGTTTGATTCCATGTATGTAAATACAGTATATATTTATATTATAAAATATTTTAGAAAATTATTTATATCAGGAAACATATGTAAATATTAGAGTAATAATTGATTTACTGAACTTATCAATACTAATTTAATAGTCAAATGAATCATTAAAATCTATATTCATAACTGGGGTTCAATTATTAACCTGCAAATAAATAAATATGGGCGAATAGTTTGAAGTATTTAGTAGCTACATATAATGTAATCGTATTTTTCAAAATGATTTTTATATATTAGATAATTAACTAGGTATAAACATTTACTATTAGAATTGCTAGTTTTATTTTTAAACGCGTAGATAGCAATATTTATATTTAAATATGTTACATTGCATTACAATTATGATATATATAGGTGATAAATACCGTAGGTATAAAGCCTAAATGAATGTTTAATCACCCGCAAATCAATTACTACAAATAATTTAAATTACTATAAATTATTAGCGCATATTATGTAGTGTGTTGGTCAATATTTTAAGTATGTATGATTTATATTACGTATTGAACTATTTCTTAACCCTATATTGTTTTAATAGATAAGAAACTAGATTTAAGTCCTATTATTCTAATTAATGTAAATATATGGAATAGTAAGAAGGAATGCAGTTCTATGAAATGCACAATATTCTGACAGAGCAAAAGAATTTATTATTTAAATTCAAGTCAGAATATTACAGTCCCATTACAAATTACTAACCATAAAGAATGTTCGAATTTATATTAGTATCATTTGTTAAAATGTAAAAGTTACAGAAGTGCACTCTTTCGCTGCAATCAGTTTTAATCCAAGTTAATCTTAGTTTAGTAACAACCGGGGGGAAGGCCAATATGGACATTATAGCTACGCATAAATTATATTCGTTCTTACCTAATTTTACAATACCATTTAAACATTAAAAAACTATTATATATGTGTTTAAATTAATACAAATTAACTATTGTAATCGCCCCTAATTAGGAGAGTTGTATATAATTACATTGTAATTAATCGTATCCCCCGAACACCATAATCCGTATTATTGTATGTAAATATTGGCTTGCTATTCGTATGCAATTTAATGCAAGCTTGTTATCATAGTTGTAATTAATAGTCGATTCAACCTAAGCTACAGAGATAGTAACCAACACATAAATTGGATGAAGTGCATCGCTAGTCTATATCACAAGAAGTTTCAATATATGGTAGTTATATGTATTATTGTTATAAATATTTATTCGTATGAAGTAGTTCATTTAATAAATAAGATAGAAATATTTTGAGGAAACATTTTTTAATTAATCTTTTTAGACCTTTTAATGTATATAAAGATGATTGGCCTTTTTGAGTATAATGAGTGGGTATTAATCAGATGATAATCATGAAAGGCCGTAAATTAAAGTTTTTTGTTTATTTACAATCATGTTTATTATTATATTATTTTTTTATTTCTCCTTTTAATCTAGAAGAGTAGAACCTATATTTAATAGGCACAAAAACCAAGTTTTTATTCTAATCAATAGAGAAACTTTCCCTAAGAATAAAATCTATCATCAGCCATCCGAGTTTTAATTGGGTGTCCCTTAACAGAGGAGTATTTAGTGGGTTAATGGTATATAATTGAATATAAGAAGAACATTAAATAATAGTCTTTTTACACTTTATATTTTCTTAGAATTTCCCAATTTATAAACAAATTGTAGACAAATAAGTAAAGTGTTTAAATCAGCGTCAGATAACTATAATCTCTTTAACACATTGTCTGACAGTGAGACAGATATTAATTATCCGTATGACTATTGGTTTTAATTTCATAGAGTTACGTCATATATAATCAAAAGAAAATATCGTGTCATATTTTAACCTTTTCGATGCCTTCCCATTTCACTTACACCAAAAGCAGCGTTAATGGTAATAAATTTCTTTTTTTTTTTAATTCCTATATCTATTTCTAGACAAATCGATAGACATTTAAAATTTGCATTGGATCTGTGGTACTCTGCTATAAAATTTTAAATGGTAAAAGTAATCATATTTAATTTAAAAAGTATTATTTGTTTTCCATCTGGTATGCGTTGATGTATCAATATACCTTTAAATTAAATAGTCTTATCATTTAACAATAGGACTGCCTAGCGATATTTCAACAAGTGAGTAAATTGCAAACCTGATAGCTGATAATCGACTCTCGCCGCGCCGCAGTACACAAGGGAATAACACAACCCGCGGTATTTGATAATATTCACAATCGATTGTGTATTGCTGATCCGGTACTGAGATGACCTAAACATATTTATCTATTTTTATACTACACAACAGCGATAGATGACATATTTGTTTCATATTTCTCGTTTATCGCCAGTAACACTCGCTTTGAAGATCCCATACGGTAATAAATTGTATCAGATGTATAACTGAAGTAAATTAATTTTTTAATTTATTTTATTTCCTTTTTATTATATTCTATGCATATTACCTAATTTTTATTAGTTTATATTAAACATTTAAAATTATTTTTTCATGAAATTTTAATTAATTTATTTTTAACTATGTTAGGTTGTCTTGAGAATAGAAACTTTCTAATAAAACATTATATTTAAATATATAAATAAAAGTACAGGCTCTGTAATTTAACCAATTTTCCTATAAGTATTTAATTGGCCAAACTGATGTTTACTATTTGTATAAGTTTATTTTCCTACAAAAGCAATATATTTAACATACAGTAAAACCCCTTTTTAAAATTTTTAAGCACTTTATCTCAGATATCACGTTGTGATTCTACCACGTATTCCTTTTTAATAGTTTTAGGCACAATAATAGTTAGTAGTAAATGTTCAATAAATATAATAAATATGTACGGATGGTTTAGAACCCAATATATTTGTATATGTAGTCACAGTATCTGCAAGTGTAGCCTACCTAATGTCACCATAAATAAGAAGAAAAACAAGAATATTGCAACGTAATCATGTGCATTTCCAAATTTTTTTCCCCCTTTAACTTTAAACGTATATTTAAGCATTGAGTCCATTACATTCTTCTTTGTAAAATGAGAAAATCTAATAGATCATATTAGTTTTATTTTGTAAAGATTTAATTACATGCAGAGTATATTTTGTAACAATATAATTATTTAAATTAATATTTAAATAATAATATATTTAAGTTATTGAGAACCCTTCTCTTTCTGCTGTTTTAAAACTATGGTTCTTATTTTATTAGATGATTTTTTTAGATTACTTCAATTTGCTGAAAGTGGTGAGAGAATTAATCGATGTGTTTTTATCTTTCAAAGTTTTGTTACAATGAAATACTAAAGGTGATGAAGAATATTCTAACTAAGATATACCGTAATAATATATTCTAGTACGACTGAATACACAATGCCTTAGTGAACTTTGCTTAAAATATTTGTGTGTTACCAGTTGCCCAAAAATGCTAATTCAAAATAATAAATAAAAGTGAACAATAAAATAAATGTGTTTTGTGTTTAAAACTATAATGTTTTATACTGTAAATGTTATGTAGCTATTTATTTGACTGAACAAATATCCTTAAGTGTTTTATTTTTACGAAGAATTTCAAATTTAATAAACATATATTCCATTTCCCGTCTTATTTTCGTATGTGTTGATTAAATGTAACATTTATATTTAAACTTTATTTTTGATCATAATTGGTCTATTTTACAGCATTATTTTCAAAATAACATTATATTTAAATTTTGTTTATATATTTTGCGTGTTTATTACCCGTTTAATGATGTTAATGTACTGCAAGTTTAAACAAAGAATGTATTTAAAACGATTTTGCATATTTTGTCTTATGCCTCAAAAATGGGTGGTCTTACAGGTCTGAAACGTGTTTTATTCAATTTCTCAGTTCGTTTTACCTAAAATTCAATAAAACAACTATCTTTACACCATAAAAACATCACTTTCCCATAATTTCCTATAAAATCAGGCGAAATGTTTCCCTAGCAGTAGCAAGCTAAAAAGGCGTTTCCGGACATATGTTTATATGGAATCTTTTCATTTATTACTTGAGAGTAAACCGCATTAGAAGTTTTGTGGGCTACTCGTGGACACCCTGTACATAAATTGGGCATTCCATATTTACAAAATGTTGCGTAACAGCCTACACTCACGGTTCAAGGAAAATTTCAATTATATATATATATATCTTTTCATTATACTTCTCATTACTAATTAATATTACAGTTCAATGGTAAATAATAATAAAACAGTTTTTATAATCCATTATTAACAGTGAAACTAAATATATTTGCTATTTAGATAATTGTATAATTTTAAATGGTTGTTTTTCAATTTACTCTTTTCAATCAATAACTCAATTTCAGCCTTATACAGTAAAACATAGTCAAACTTATATAATTTTTACTGCCTGTAATTTCACAATAAACATTTCAAAGTGATAATGCATACACTGCAATTAACCAGTCAAAACATGTCACCATGTAAAATATTATTGTACCTTGTAAAGTAAGCACCGACCAGGTACATGGCAAACAATACACAATTATTACATAGGCATCACAGTTGTTTACAATATCTGATAATGTTATGATTTTTGGATTTACTACACACATAGTTTTTACTGCAAACCTACTCAATAATCTTATAAATAAATGTGTTGCAAGCGCTAATATCGTTAACAGATAAGGGAAAGATTTGAAATTACGTAGAATTGATTATTTTTTAATTTGGAACTATAATAATATTCTCTCTTCATAATAAAAATTTAACTGAAATTAAACAACTATTGTCGCTTTCAGTTGAAGTTCGACGGAAAGGATTTTTACAATTTAAATTTTAGAACAATGCTTAATCTGTATTGATGCAGATTGCAAAGAAATTGTTAATATCTACCTGTTACTCCAGGTTGTGCCAGTAACGCATTTAAAACATATACAAACTAATTATCATGAAATATATTGGAATTCTGAAAGAGGTAGTATTAATGTTTCATAATCCTAACATAATTGACACTACACAGCTTTTAATACTCTCCGATGAATTTCAGGAAATAGTGGACTCATATGGTTATATTAAAATATAAAAGATCAATTTTACAGTGATTGATAAGTAGTGCAATGTAGATAGAAAATATAAAGATAATGAATAACTTTAACTCCAGTTAGTGACGAATTTAAAACATGTAAAGCATTGACAATATTATTCCTTAATGTTATGAAACCAACCTCAATGTACAAAGAGCTCTTAATGTTTATACACAAGATACTAACTGGTGGACTTTCTTGGGATTGTGATATAACATTTTAAAAGTGGCTGATAAAAACACAGATAATGAACACATATATGTCTTATTTTATGCATTATTTTCAAACTATAATCCAAAAAACAAAGAATACTTTACAACTCGAAACCTTACAAACGTTTAGTTTAAACTTTAGAAAGTTACATATACTTAATTTGACAATTCCTCTTATAGTATAGAGGAAGTAAGTAGGGTTTTCCCCCAGGCATTAGTAATGCGCTATCAGTCCTACGTATTTATGTACAGTGTCATCATCGGGACTAAAATACAAACTCAACTATGAAGTTAAACCAAAAGTAGAATACGCTCTTTGACGAAAGTAGATTTCAAAAAGCTACATACTTCTATAGTTTTGATTTGGGCAATTTAGCAAAGTCAATAGCAAACTCAGTGGCTATTTCCGACTTCAGAGCTTGTTCAATAATGTTTCAGTATTTTTATTAATTATCTAAATTTAAAAATATTAAATTCACTTGCTTAATGCGATGATAAAACAATTTTTTAAATTATGTTTTATGAGTTTTTAGTTTATTTCGTTTATTCAGGTGTAGGTAGGACATAACACGCAGTTTGAGAAATAGGTGTGCCTTTATAAAGTAATTATCTAGTGGCTAAATTTATTGTTAGAATTTTACGTAATATTTGGTCTAATGTTGAAAGACCATACATTATATACATAATATACATTCGATATATTATGGAAAGAATCTCTGTACCTCGTTATGTATTTTTTTTCTCTATCTCTTTATAATAATAGGTGTTATTATTAACTAATTGGAAGGTTTTAGAATGGAGTCATTCCAGTTGGTAATAAGAGCCAACTTGCGTATTTAATAAGGCAATGTAATTTATTGGTTTAATTTTATTAAAAGTTAATGTTTTTTTACTATTGAAGACTGGTGTAATTAATTTATGTTCGAACAAAATCCATTGATAGATTAGTCTTTCAGTATTGACGGATAGAAATGGGAGTACATTGAATCTACCTGTCACAGTCACAAGTAACAAAAGTTATTAGAACTAACGTGACAAACAAAGGAAACTTTGTTGACGGTGGTGTTGTTTTGTGTCATAAGATCTTCTACAGTTGCTATTACAGGTTGGGTTTAGTTTTGTACCCATTAAAGTGAATGATTAACCTAATTAAGTCCTAAGTTTTATTAATTCTTGTTACTTTAACGGTTTCTAAATATTAAAATATTGCATACAGTATAAATTTTGACTTTATCAATATTATTACCAAAATATCAGTATGTGTTTTATAATGTTTCATAGCTATTAAATATTGTTTCATTATTATTATTATTATTAAAATATTTTCAAAAATATTTGCTGTTTGTATAATTAAGTGTATATTTGAATTTATAGTTAAGTGACAAGCTAATGTCAGTTAATTAGAAATTTCCCAAAGCCTTGTTTAAATATTATATCCTTTATAAAAGTGCCTTATTGAAAAAATGTTTTCAGGGTCAAAATTATTAAATTTCATCGACCGATGAAATATATGACATAATAAATAATAAGGCTGTGTCATATTGCCATAGAAACATAGACCTAACTATTTTAGTTTTTTGCATTGTAACTAAGTACATTATACTGACTCAGTTTGTGTCTAAAACAATATGAAAGTGTTACTATAAATTGAATACCACTTACATACCTTTACATTGTATCCTATTGCGGAAAATTATTTATCTCAATATAAATATGATACATTTTTAAAGTAATAATCCACATAAAATTTAGATTTTCCCAGTATTTACATGAAATAATGAGTTTACTATTATAATACAATTTATATGTGTTTTATCTTCATTTTTACATATTTTTTAGGATATTTCTTAATTAGCACAAGTCAGAGCTAAAAATTATTTTTTAACTAGTAAAGAAATAACAGTGTATCCTAGTGGATTTATTACCACTCATTTTAAACATGCATTTCAAGTTTAACCTCAAGTGCTACTCTCTGAATATTTCATTAATAAATAGATTTCAATCAACAGTAGAAGTTATTTAAGACCACGGATAAGTAACCCACCATTAACATATACATTTATGGCCTTGATTCTTTGCTGTCAATATTTATCGGAATATAGAGCGTCCAGACATTTATATGAAACATCAAAAACTTCTTTTTGAAACAAGTATAGGCTTGAAGACTTATTTAATATGTTACCATTATAACTTAGCGCAGAACAGTTCATAAAGTTTCCATTAACAGTGTATGTTTTAATAACAGGTATCATACTTGTCAACTTTTTTCCACTAATAATATTAAAATTAACTAGCTTATGCCAGTGCTTTCACTAAGTGAAGTATGTAATAAGCTAATAATAATAAGCTAATAAGTAATAAGCATAAGTCTTAATGCTTATTGATGCGTATTTTTTAATTCCTAATATATGTTATGCTTGTATTCTGTTATTTATTCAAGAGCAAAAATTATTCTATTTTATTCATTATTATTATTAATATTTATTTATAAGGCAGCATTTACAATTAATGTGAAAATATATATCATGTTCTTAAACGGCTTGTGTTTTTCATTTAACTTACATTTACGAAAATATAATACGGATGACATACATGTATGTATAACATATGTAATACGTATATAACATATTGATTCTTTAGCTGCGAAATATTCGTATGGTTTATGCTATTTGGCACATCACGAGTTAAAAGTGGATGTTCACGAAATGATGAAAAACCTGTCTTAGTGATATTATTCATACTTTGAAACAAAAATTTCATATAACCATTCATCTAGAATTATGGCTTTGCTGTTAGCTGTCATTTTGTATTAAAAACATTCTCTTAAAATCTAGATATTTCAAATAAAAAACCTGCAGAATTAAACAAAATGTACTTCATACCAACTATTTAAAACTTTTTATAATCATTCTAACGGTACTTTTTACGAAATCCATCAACTCATAAGCGAGCATGAATATTTTAAATATTCACTTACACAAGTCAAGAGCACTTAACATGTCACAATTTAGGAGTATCAGTTGCTTGTTGTTCCTTTTGGTATGTTAAATGTTGTATAACTGTTTTAAAAAAAACATAAAAACAAAAGTTTGCTGCTCTCGGCTTTTGCTAGCGTACTTTTAAAGTGGTTGTGCTCCCTTACGTTATTCCTTGTGCCCTAACAGCGTTCCAAGCATTTACCTTTGTACTAACGACGTGCAATTACTAGATGCTTTTCTAATGAGACTTGAAACTTCTTAGAAGCACTATGCCTTTGTGAAGCTACTTCTTTCTTAAGGAAAGCATAATTACAGTGACCCACTAGTAAATTATACGTCATCGTAGAACATGGTTTCATGTATGTAATTATATACACGCGTGTGTAAGTATTTTAAGCAAAATTGATGAAAGGCCGTGACTACATATATATATATATATAATATTGAAGAAATTCCATTATAACACGTCTTTAAGTTTTTATTTTAAAGGAAGGGTTTGAAGATTATGTAAAACTTAATTTCTGCTGAATAAGTGTTTACTTTCTTCAATGGAGGTGCAAAGATGCTATCAATATATTCCCGCCCATACTGTATATTACTACAAATAATTGTTCAACAATTGGTCCTTAACAGTCCTCCAGATATCGTGCGGAACGCCAAACATTTCTGCAGATAAGAATTTTGCACCTTTTAATTAAGAAGCTTCAGTTTTGTTAATGTATCAAATAATAGATCCTGAGTACAAGAGTCCTGATTCATAAGGTGATATTGATACAGTTATATAGTTATCGATAATTAGGAGTCTTCAATTATAATATCATTTAGAAGCCACTTATAACTTTGGAAAAAGTTATACAAGGTTTATGAATTTGTTTCCAATGAAGAATGAAAAATAACCTAATTGATATAATTGTTCGTCTCAAATTAAATTTCAATGGTAATATTGATTGTCTAATTGCTGTACATCGTACATAGATAATATGCTAACTGTGTAAATGAGTTAAATGCGTATCTCTTAAATTAAAGCCAACATGAAAAGGGAAATTAAACTCATTCTCACCGTTAAAAGGTTTTCTACAAAACATTAAGGAGAATGATGGAGGTTTAAAATTATAAAATAATAAATATTAAAATTCCAATATTTTATACTATTTAATTCCGACATCTCACAAGACTCAGAATATATTTACCTAAGATTTTCATAGAGTATGATTCAAAAGTAAACTGCTTCATTAAAAAAACACACATTAAACACTTAAGAAGTTTCTATACATTAATATGCTACAATTTTAGTTTCCTATGTGTCAAGGTATTTCCATTATATTTATAAGTCACCGTGGTATACAGTTGAAGTTTAAATTAAATGCAAATATCTCATGTTGATCTACAGTAGAAACAATATAATTTTAAACAATATATGATATTAAAACATTTTGACATGGTATTAAATTAAGATATTGAAACATTTTAACAGTTGTTTACAGTGTAGCTGAATGACTCTTAACTTCACTGTCTGTTAATGTTAACTGTTTCTGCATTCAAGCCATATTATGAATAAAATATCCAGCCTTCGTGTAACCTAATTAGTCAAATTAAGTCGTCAGGATTTATGCTCAATGATTAATAGTGAATAGATAGACACAACGTTCTATCTATTATGACGAATAACTACCAGTTATTATGTTTCTTTATAGAACAGTTATAACAGAATATATATACAACTATTGCAGCAGGACAATAGTTCACTGATTGTGAGGCTTAGTCAAGAACAGCTTAACTCTTAACCATTGTTACAAGTAGACACAATAGTCGGTGCACAATAGTCATTAAATACTGCCGGGTGCACTTCAAACGTCTTTAAAGAAGCTGCAATTATATAGTTTATAATGCACCTGTATTACTGACTGAGTCATAATATGCTTTAAACAATAAGTTAAGATAAATACAGGGTACACAAAGGTCAATTGTTTAAACTTTTATAAAAAATGACAAAAAAATGTTTATTAAAATTTTCAAGTCTCAATATTTAACCAACATATTCTTACAACAAAGAAACAATAAAATTTAAAAGCAATATAACAGTTGATAAGGCTCTATTTTTTCATCTAGATTAATAAAGAGTTATCCGCAGCGGAAACAACTATCAGTGAATACTAACAATCAGACCCATGTCGTTGATTACAAAATTTATGTGTAGTGCGTTTCAACAAATTTCAATAGTTACTTTCAAATCCAAAAAAACATGAATCAAATTATCTTTTAACATACAATACTCTTTCTATAAATAGAGTCCTATATAGATAATGTGATTAGAGATATTTAATAAGGACTCTTCATCAGTAAATATATTTATATAACAAATTGATTTAATATCTTAATAATACAAACGAATATATAAATGGTTTTTTTTTAAAGCTAACCTCGGAATGGCTGAACAAATCCAATAAATGTTTTATATACTCGTTGAATCTCGAGGTATGATGTTGGAGATAAACTGTAACGGGAGAAATTTATTTAATTCGAACTGTCAATTATGCTCAAATATCTGACAAATATATAAAGCCAGTAATCAATTTTATTTATTTTTTTAATAATCTTACCCATTGATATTTAAATAATGATTACCATAAATATGCCCATTTATTTAAAAAAAATATCAGTAGGCTTCTTTATATTACTTCAAAGATGGTTTATCTATGCCCATCTATTTAGAAAATAGAGTTCAAAGCCACGGGTTAAAAGCTAGAGTAAGAATAAAAACTTCGTAAGGTCAAAATCTACAAACATTAAGCAGCATATAAACAATTTGGGTGCATATAAAGGTAAAAGGGTTAATAATTTTTGTTCTTGTTAAAAAAAAAAGGTGACTCATCGGGTTGGCAAACAGTATTTTCTATCTTTATTCATGAAGTTTAAAGAATGAATTGTACTATTGACTTTAAACTTCAATGACATTATATTTTTATTTATGCTGAATTCTATGATGTTGCATCTTCCCCAAGGGATTTGGCTGAGTGTTAACAATGTGTGCTGGTATTATCACCTTCTGTCTGATTAACTCTCTGCAGGATATTTCTAGTTTATATTCAGTTAAATATTTATTTTTCATACTACTTTAAAAGTATGCCTAGCAAAATATACTTTGATGATGGTGTACGTCCTCTTACGGGAGTAGGCTGAATGTTAGCAGAGGGTGCTCGAATAAATTTATCTTCCGTCTGTTTCTCCCTTTGCTTAAAGTCTCTAGGACATATTCAGCCAATTATTTATTTTCTTTAAACTGTTTACATATAAAAAATAAAAGTTTACAGTTGTGTATGTTCCCCCAAGGTATTTGGCTGAATTTTAGCGAATTGTGTTTGAATAATTTATCCTCCGTCTGTTTGTCCCTTTATAGACCATCTTTAGGACATAAACCTTTATGAATACAACTAATTACAGGGACTATAGGTTTTATAGCGGTGCGTACATCCTAATCGTTGTCGCTGTTACTGTCATTATTTAACATACGATCGTCCTTTACGTGACATGTGATCTGGAGCTCTCCTACTCCTTACTAATTTTGTAACATAATGACTAGGCAACTAAAAACATTCAATGATCTTAATTTTATAGTTTTAGATACTCTTGTTTTAAAATAGTTTCTATTAATAATTATAATGGAAAGGAAATAGAGACTGGATGGTAACTTCTCATACCATTTAAAACACAACACATGTTACACCTGCAGATGGAGGCCAAATACACCCTAAAAATAAATTTGGATAATATTACAAAAGGATCCAATGCATGAATTTTATACATAATATTTTTAAAATATGTACTAGGAAACATATAGTTTAATTATAAATATGATTGAATTATTTAAAATGTTTTGGGAAGCTACAATGGCCGAGGCTTTAAACAATTGTTTTTACTAAAAGATCACAGAATAAAATATTTCCCAATAAAAGTTGCTTCTTTTTTCAAAAGGAGTACAAAAGTGAAGACCTCCTTAGTGGGAAGATATAAGGAAGTGACTTTGTAACTTCCCATTTCATTCACAGGATAATGAGTGAGCCCTGAGTGAACTGCTGTATCCCAGCAATTGGACTTTAATCGTCTGTAGGTGCGCAGACTTTTTATTCATATAAATAATGTGTTTTCATACACATTTATAGCGACAAATACTGTAAAAAATAAACTCTCTTCTAATTGAAACAAACCTAATCTAATTAAAGGAGTACTTTTGAGACAAAGGACGACTGGTAATGCCATTTTCATAAAATTACAACGTTTCAGCTTTTTGAAACAATATGGAGTGGGTGTATTAAAATGCCTCATTAACACTATCCTTGATAATGCAGAACTAATTAAGAGCGTTTCCATACTCTCTATGGCATATTATTATTACATTAATTGCACTTAGCTTATATAAATAGTCAGTTTATCGTCCTATTGCATGTATTCACTAAGGGTAAGTATATAATGTAGTATCAGGCGAGGAAATGATGTTGTTGATTCACAAGAAGAAGTTAAACGTCTTTCCAAGTCATTAAATTTTTAGCATTTTATAATACCTGATTTTTTACCATGACCAATTATTCTGGTAAAATGAATAAAGTAAAATACTTATAAGCATTTTTACACAAGAACTTCAAATTAGGTTGATTTTCACCAATAATATTACCTCAACTTAAGTTATGTAGTTGAATCATGAATATTCCCGAAGAAATATGAACTCTTGACATTGTGTTCCTTAAAAAACGCAGTAAAAATTTGTTAATGTAAATAGCTTAAATTTACGCATACAAAATTAATAAAGATATAACAAGAATAAATAGGTCGTTATACATTACATTTCTTATGTTTTACGTAAAGAAAATTCGTTAAGATTTTATACATATCTCGCAGTTAAGTTAAGGGGCATCTGATTTTACCACAGCTGGTCTTACGTCTAAACATAATATGTGCAGTTGACAAACTACTTTTGAAGGGGTATAAACGACAATCTGAAGTTTTCAGAAGCGATTTCAAAGAATCACAGTCATTGAAGTTTACGGCTTAGGCCAACTATGATAACAACGCCAACTAGTTAGAATATGACAAATTGGCTACCAACAACCCTTCCTGGTTGTTTTAAAAAATATGACATTAAATAAGAAATGTCCGTAAGTTTTGGTCAGTTTTCAAGGACACCATGATAAAAATGTCTTTATATATCTTCTCTTTCTATGTTCAATATTTATGTCGGATTAAAATATTTGCTTAGTATTATTTTTAGGAAACAACCGATTGCTGAAAAATCGTTAATTATTGATATTGTTAAGTGCTTTTGTTTAATAATTAATTTAGGTATTAAAATCACCCCTATTACGGAAACTTAGAAGTGTTGGATTAATTCACAATAATATTAACAGTCATATCTTTTACAATAAGAAAAGAGTTTGTAAATGGGTAGACGCAACAACGTGAGAATATGAAGGCAAAGTTTTCTCACAAAACACACTGGTTTTGTTCACTACTATATAAAAAAATACTTTTCTGGAATATTTTGTGATTACATACCACAATATGTAACTATTTTATTAATTTAGATTCTTATTTTTAAAATTATTCTCAAATATTTGACCGAGTGAAGGATATAAAACTTGGTTTATATACTTATTTAAATGGCCGTAGACCACAAAAAATTCGAATAAATGTCAAAATGCCGTTAGGAATGCAAATTTTGGAAATTGAGCTGAAAATAAACAGCATTATGTAAAGCGGATTCATCAGTTATTTTCGTATACCAAATCTCTCAGGGCTTGTATCTATTTTAGTTACAGTGATATCTTCTGGAGGAAGAAAATAACATAAATAACTCTCGTTAGTATGATTGTATAACATATACAAGTATAACTGATATATTTATTTTAGCGTGGCAATTATATTATTATCCTATGCAAGAAATCTGGAATACCATAAGTAGTTGAACATTATAGTGTTTTAAATTAGATGTATTTCATATTGTTTAAAATTTCTTTATCGAGTATTTTGCTAATAAAAATACCTAAGATATACTTCTAGTATATAATTTACCTTTTTGTATTACATTTCAAATACATAAATTACATTTCAAAGTGATAGAAAACCTACATTCAATATTCGAAAATTTACAAGTGAAATAATTAAATCTACTATTTAAGCTAAAAAATATCGGATGTAATGAAATATAGATTAAATGTGTCCATTACTTTAATAAAATTTGAAATTAATACAAAAAAATAAATCCCTCTTTAAAATGTGTTTAACCTCTAAACAATTGTTCAGATATGTAGGATTTCGTTTTTAAGATATGAATCGATTATCTATTTTGTAAGTAATTTATATGATACTGCAGTAATATTCACTAGTAAAGGGAAATTCCTTTAAAATTTTGTAACAATAATATTGCAGCATATATCTGGAAACAAATAGGACATTAAACTTCGATCCTTTGCTAGTGTTACATAAATTACATAAGCAGTGCCATTGGTCGCAAGGAATGATGAACATCGAGCAAATTTCGAAAAGTATATTTTTTTTATAACATATAAATGTGCATGTCTGTAGTTTCAGTAAAATGTACAAGGTAAATATTGTAACAGTAGGTAATTTGTTATTTTTATGTCATTACAGCTAGGTTATAAGTATTTCAGTAATATATATATCTATAAATTCTTTCGGTACTGCCGGAAGTTTTCCAAGGGAGTAAAATATTTATAGTCTTTGTAAAAAAGCGAACTTAAATGTACAAGTTTTAAGATTATGTAAAGAAGTATTTAAACACAGATAAGGCACTATTAAAAGGTCAATTCAGTAGGCAAATTGGTATAAATGTACTCCCAGTAGGGGGGCGAGGAGCCACAGGTGCTGTCCATAGTGCTAATAGCCATGTACCCTGGGAAATTATGTGAACCCACAGTTGACTTAAAGGGAACTCAGAACCACTGTGGGATTGGCCTGGCTGTATTGACTTATTGACAAAGCTGCCTGTCAATATTCATATTGACCAAGGTTCTACATACATCATCCAGGCTATCGTGAAGACCTATATTATACATTTTGTTTACATTGTATAGCATCCTTATCAAGGCGTTTACAGTATCTTCGTTTAAAATCCTGTCGTTATACCCTGTGCCATAATTCTCAATAGAAAGGTCCTAGTGACTTGAGTCTTTTGTATATGTGTATCCGTCATGTATAACTCTTTATAGAAGAATAACAATATTTAAAATTGATAAACAGTTATGCCTTTATCCAACAAAGAACTGAGTGAAAAAACTCAAAATTTAATTTTGCTTGTCTTTCACTATAGTAACACGATCATTCTGTTGAACCTCTTCCACTCCGTTATAAATTTATATATATTATTTTCCCTATGAAGTATTATATTATTATGGTCTAAGTACTAAATAAGGTATGAGTAGTTTCTTAGAGCATATATTATGTGAAGGGAATTTTATTTTATTTATTTTATTCATGGAGAGAAACATGTATTATATATTTTTTTAAATTTACCTACTTTTTATTTGCTCAAAATTTAGCACTAATTATATATTTTCTGTAATAAGATTTTTAATTGTCCATGACATGGAATACATCACAAAGCATAATGGTATATGATGTGAAGGTACAAAAACGTCCCTACAGGAATAATGACTAATGTTTACTGTACGTCTTCGGTAGCCCGACGAACATCACTCACTCTCGGGCATCTCTTGTTATAGCTTAGGCGCATTTGTTGGCAACAGTACAGTATCTGAGATACCTCACAGCATAGAAGTTTTCTGGTACACTTTTGCATTGCAAAAAAACGATGGTTCAAAATGAATTTATGTTTAAAATTAATAAGTATGTATTTTTTAAATTAAGACTTAAATGAAAAACCATTTTCTCTATACATATTGACATATAACAGTATAAGACACTATGAGTAATTATTTAACTATATACGGTCCTAATTTAATTAACTATTTATAGATGTTCATGACATTCAGAAGAGATTTTAATTTTAAGTAGAACCTCTTAAGGTACAATAACTGCAAACAAATGTTTGGCTGAGTGATAGTGAAAAAAATAAATACTGACTATTTATTCATTCATTTTGTGCCTTTTTTATTGATCTTGGTTTTCGATAGGGTGGATCAGTGAGCATATCATAATTACTCTTCAAAGTCTAAAATCATAAGGTCATCGATAGCTTCTGGAAGTATTACTAACTCTATTAGGTCCTGATACTATTATCATTACATTTAAATAGTGATAACTATAAACTAAGCCTAATATATCTAAATTAAAAATACATAAATGTTTTTAATCGTATTAAATTTTTATGAATTTTATTTATTTAGAATTAATGAAGTTTTAAAATGCACTGCACCATATAAACCAAAAAGGGCTTTTCAGTTTTTAATAATACTAATAGGAAACAATAACATTGTATAAAAAACATATAAGCTCAGAGGAGGTGTAACTGGTCTTTTCAAAGTTAGAATAAAACGATGTATTGCTACGACACAAACAGAAGACGTACAATTATAGCTGCTATTGTGTCATGATTGTTTTGCTAACGACATCATAAACCATGCCTCATTGTACAAGTTGACTTTACTGTATAGAGCAACATTATGATGGGCCGGTATGTAGAACATTATAACCGACAACGTATTGTGTCCTATTTCGCAACTTTTTGTGTACTATTTCATGCAGTTAGTATGTGATTATGTGCTTAAACGAATTTAAACCTCATTAATTTTATACCTTAGAATATATGTGTCCTAGAAGTAAATTTATACCTGAGACTTTAGTGTTTATAATTAAAACTCTTAGATTCTATATTGTAATGTTTAATAAAATAACTTTAAATAACATTGACTGTGGAATAACATACATACTTAGGGCTGAAAGTGTTCATATGGCTATTTATCTGTCTATAGGTCAGTTTATTCTTGAGATATATGAAGATTGAACTGACATATAGATTTGTGGTATTGCATAAAGCTTCAATTTTTACAGACAATATCGAGTTTGATGGTTGAGTATGTCACTCCAGAGGATTTGAATTACCGTTCGCGAACATGTTCAGATTGCTTTAATGGTTATCTAAAATTTAAAAATAAAATCGTAAATAAATAAATTTTTAAACGAACTTAGTACAATAATATGAGCTATAAAATTCATACAGTGATTGCAACAAGCTCAGCAAATTTCTGTTTATCGACACCTGAAGAGTTAAGAAGCTATTTTGTTTATATTTTTCATTTATTTTTGACATGCTACTTGTACATTACATTGTCCATATGTAAGAACAGTATAAATTACAGTTTATCTATTGTTTTTATTTAGTTAATACATTGTACTGAAATACAGACATTTACATATGTATTTTTATATGTATATATTATTGTATATTAATGAACTCTTTGAAATTTGCTCGATAGTCATCGCACCAGTGACTTTGCTGGTGCGATTCTTTTCCTGGCGAAGGAACATGTAAATTTGGTTTTTCCTCAATTATGCTGTGTTATTATGGTGTTACAAATATGGAAGGAAATTTCCCTTTACAGGCAAATTGCATAGTAGTAGTACTTAAAAACAGGATAGTCGTTTCATTATTATCCTACATATTATCGTTCCTTAGAATTAAATAATACATTTACATTAAAACATTACCATATTTTTACCACCTCTGACTCAATTATGGGAACAACTTAAAAATTGTATAAACGACTTTAAAGTTTCAACATTAGGCAATCTAATCTAAACTAGGCAAAATAGCCAAAATAGCTGAGGTTTAAACCTTTGAAAATAACCCAGACCTTGGGTAGTATAAAAGGCTTAGCCAGACTTACGAGTGCCGATAGCCTAGCGGTCTAAGACGTTTTAAGGTTCTGAGATAGAGTTAATGCGGTTCCAAATCCTGTAAGTGTCCGTTTCACATTGTATGAGTACCATATACCTTGTACTGAATTGACTCTCCTCCATTTGTTGTATTCTTCCCATTTTCCCCTTGCCATCATAGTTAACAATAATACTAATCTACAAATAATCGATAACGCTCAGCAAAATCTCTTAGAGTGATTCTCATATAGTAGTGAAGCTTTATATACAATTTTAGGTCAAAAGGCCAGTTCAATGTTGTGATATCTTGCGTACAGGCAGACAAAGAGAAATAAATTTTTTCCATCCACACGAGTGATGGCTAAGACTCAGCTAATAATTAAATACAATTTCTTTGTCTTGTTACGTTTACACCTATCTCACCAACGTAACAGTAATTTTTACATAAAGAAAAAACGTATATTATCTTTACAAAGAAACTTTATCTAGTTTTAAACTGTTATCATTACAAAAATTAAAAAAGTTGGAATTTTTTTTATTTGTAATAACTACGTGGAATTATGAATTATATGTATATGTTTATTATGTCTGTATAAATATCATTATTTAATTTAGGCGTTTTGTTAAGGCGTAATATATAATAATACAAAACGGCTATTAATAATAGAACTGTGAAAATAAGTTCATCTTTTTAAAAAAAAGGTGTGTGATGATAATATTCTTGGTGATAAAGAATGCAAGTTTTCACCAAGGTGAAAATAAGGGATTGTCGTAAATAAAACAGTCATGTATGGGTTCGTTTGCAGATTAACGGCGTGAGGTTGGTGATACCAGTGGGACAACGATAAATCAACACCGTGGGTTGCTATAACTTACCATGTTGGGAATAGTGGCGAACAAAACATTGTTAGTGTTGGTTTTACAGTTGATTCTCAATTTACACAGATGTTTTAGCCACTGTAACTTTATTTTAAAGTGTCGCAATTTGTTTAGTGTTAGTTGAATTTGGATTACAAAAATCAATAATTTACTGCAATGTTTCTGTATCCGAAAATATTCCAGGTAATTTCTGTAATCTTTCACTTCTTATAATGCTTCCTCGTACTTCAACAAAATGAATTAGCCGAATCGGTCTAGGCGTTCTCGATATTAGCGCTTTGCAAATAATTTTTGTGGTTTGTTTATACTTATAGGATTTTCTGATCGAATATATTATCAAGATTATATGACATATCAATACCATTTATTAGCATTTATTAAGTGTGAATTAATATTTAGGTGCTTCAAGTACAAAATGGGTTAATACACAAATCATTCAGCTGTTATTTGATAATGCCATGTTTGAGAAAGTGACATATTACCGGAATAAGTTTTTTAACTTGTTAACAAAATAAATATATTTTCAAGTTTTGATACCAAAATAGTACCCAAACAGTGTAAAGGTGTGACGTAGACTAAAGTGTAACAAAACAGTGTTCCTTGTCCATTAGATGATCACTCTGGTTATTGTATGTACAATAAAAAGCAGTGATGGCACATATTTCTGCATTTGAAAAGCGCTAGTCAGTTCATTTTTACGCTGATTCTACCTTCACATAAATGTTCAACAGACTGTAATAAACTTACAAATGGATTGCTTTATAACAATGCAATCTTTTATCGTGATAAGTACCTAACAAATATTTTGTCCTATTATATTCAAATATCATTTACATTTTATTTTCTAGTAACGTAAATTATAAATAATAAATCTGTAATTCTGGTATTTTGGGTTTCTAAAATGTGAATAGAATAATTCCAACAAGTACATGTAGAATATATCGTAGAATAAACTTTATTTATTATAACAAATATGTTTACATTTTACAATAAACTCCACAGCTCTATATACCTGTACTATCAGCACTTAGCAATAAATCATAGAAAAATACTTATTATTGTGTGGTTAAAAGTAGGCATGTACATTTTTACTTTATATCATAAAAAAGGTAGGTGTACCGAGTGACTCGCGAAGAGGTTTAAACGTTTGATTTTATATTATTTGTCCATTTATGCAAGCAACAATTTTCAAAGTCTACACAATTTAGGAAATAGATTAATTTTTGAAACAAAATCGTGGCATTTTGAAAAACTACATTTTTAAAAACAGTTAAAAAAACCGAATGTTTGGTTTTTGTAAAATTATTTATGGTCATATTTTAGAGAAATTTTAAAAAATTTCAATTAGAACATTAAAACATAACCTATTAAGAAACCTACAATTACAGACCACATTTTTCGAACTTTTATCACTTCACAGCGGCACACTGTTAACAGCGCTTTACAAATGAATTCCAAATTCTTACAAAGAAATTCTGCGGTATCTGGAGAAGTTCCTCTTCAAATGATTGTTTTAATTCCTAATCATTATTAAAGCTAGGAATATAAACTTGTTCATTTAATCTGGGGATTGGGGTAGCTAATCTAAGAAATCACTTCCACGACCAATTCAACGACCATGAAGGTTGTCATTTAGTAATCGCCTGACAGGATTTGAAAAATGAGGACAAGCACCAGCTTGTTGGAAGTTTGCTTGATCCATTTCTGGAACCGCAATATGAGCAGTACCTAAGCCAAGACTGGTTACTTTAAACCTGTTCATACCTATTCCCAGTCATTATATCATCTGACACGTCGTAAGATAGCATAGCACTCCATTACATCTAAAAGCTGCCCCGAAAAGCTTTGATTTGAGGTTCCTTAAACTTAAAACCCAGCTTCCTTTTGATGTGAGTAGAGTTTGTTCAAGAATGTGTGGAATTACCGGTGTTTTAATAATTAAAATTATGACTATTTATAATACCATTGCGGTAGAAAGTAGACAGGTCTAAAATCAGTTTGAATATTCCAATTAGGATCTACCTGATGTTACTCGGTGATACGAGAACAACATTCCACTGTTCTGTCTGGATCTTCTTCAAGAAGATTATTCACTAGGTTACCTTTGTAAAATTTAATTATTGTTTTCTTAATTATTCTTTGTACGGAACACTTTGAAAAGCATTTTGAAATTTAAACATCCCTTAGTTATTTCTGTTTGCGTTAAAGAGCGGAGCATTGATATGCATACCAGTACTTTTCTATACTCATTTGATCCTCTACAGTACTTTTTTATAACTATTCTAGTTTCTAACTTTAAATTTTTCAACTTCGTCATTATTGTATTTTTAGGTGGGTCCACATCCTGGGTAAAAAGGCACCTGAAATTGTCTAATAGCTTCTTTAATGTTTGTTAAAATTAATAGCCCTCGCACAACACTTTCTTCGTCATTAAAAAGCCATTTATCGAACTTCAATATCAGTAAAACTGTAATGGAGGAGGTTAGGTTATGTTTTTATAGCACAGGTAATATTCAACACAATCAAAAATTACTTATAAAACAGCTGTTATTTAAAAATGCAACACAAAACAATCAATTCAGGTAATTTAAGAATTAAATTGTTATAGGAAAGAAAAATTTTTACAAACGTTAAATAAGTCACCATTTTGTTTCTACAACTGTTAGGGAGCTTTAATTTTTCACTAGAACAATTGTTTAAACTACCATTCCTAAATGTGTACAGTTTGAATAGGTTCGGTGCATAAATGGGCGAGTAATATGAAAATCAAATGTTTAAACCTCTTCCTATATAATTGGTTTATTTCTAGAAACAAAAACCTATAAAACACACATTAAACCCAAAAACTTTAGCTGACACACGTTAAATATGGCCAGCTCAAATGGAGCATGTAGCCATAAAGAATCCCGAAAACACCCAAACCTCGGCTTAGATGGCGTTGTAAACACATTGGCATTAAGTGCACTATAATATCACTTATCTATTAAATTATTAATAATTAACGTATCCATGGAAACGAACTTATTTTATAACTGCATATAAATTATTTATATCCCTAGATCCTAAAACAATAATAGGTTTGTTCAATTTTTTTTTGTTAATTTTGAATTGAAATGGATGTTGTGCAAGTTTATATATTTAGCGTATACATATATATTATTTTGTAATAATACATATATAGTATTATATATATTATATATTTTTTTTTCATAATATAATATTTTATATATATATATATATATATATATCTATATATATATATATATATATATATATGGCTAATGAGATGAAAAGGTCTTACTGGAGAAACATGTTTACAGAGTAATAATATTCGCAAAATAAGGCAAGGTGTCCATGACAAAAAAAAGTATTTTTAATAATCGCATTTCTACTTATTTCGTACACGTCCTTTAAAACTAAAATATAAAGAAACCCATCAAGAGTTTATTTGATGAACATCCACATTTTTTCGGTAGCTGTAGTAATTCAACATTAAAATTTCGGTAATGGGAATACTCTCAATAAGAAAATGCTTTCTTAAAACCATTTATTTCTATAAATTTAACTTCTGCCTATGTGTCTAGCTATCTATACATAATTTACATCATGATAATTTTTGATGTAATACTCCAAATGTGGTAATGCAGTGATCTTACTAGTGGTTAGAAGTTAAAGCAATAATAATAATAAAATTACATACATTTTTAAAATTGAAGCGTTTTATTATTTTTATTTGTAGACAAAGTAGTGAATATCTGTGAC
>NW_025776417.1:0-204406 GCF_021130785.1 Homalodisca vitripennis
AATAGTGAGAATGAATATGAGATTAATGTAATTAGTGACAGAAATAATGACAAATTTATGGTTAACATCAATATCGAAGGCAGGACATTACCCATGGAATTAGACACTGGTGCAGCTCTTAGTACAATGTCTTACAACGAGTTTAAAAAAGCTTGCCATCCCACTTCGAACTTATACAGGAGAAACCATAAAACCGAAAGGAGTAACATTTGTTAAATGCACGTACAAGACTCAGAAGTTTGTTGGAAAACTTTACCTAATTGATCAAAACGTTGACGCCATATTCGGAAGGGACTGGTTGAGAGAAGTTAAATTAGATTGGGGTGAGATTAAAAGTCTTACAACGAGTCAGACTTCAAATCTAGGAAGCATGTTAAGTGAATTTAGTGACTTATTTGATGGAAAAATTGGTGTTATACCTGAATATCTGGGACATTTTAGACTTACTGATGGCGCGACGCCAATATTTGTAAAACCAAGACAAGTACCGTTTTCCCTAAGAAGTAAAGTAGAAAATGAACTTACGAGACTAGAAGAATGTGGAATCATAACAAAAGTAGATCATTCAGACTGGGGAAACACCCATCGTACCTGTTGTCAAGCCGAACGGTCAAACACGGATTGTGCTGACTATAAAGTGACTTCAAACAAAGTGATCAAAGACGAAAACCATCCATTACCCAGGATTGAAGAAATCTTCTCTCAAATGAACGGAGGAAAATTATTTTGTACCTTGGATTTCTAATGCTTACCTCCACATGAAAAATGGACGAAGAAAGTGCAACACATGCAGACACTCAGCACCCATAAAGGTATGTACAAAGTAAATCGTTTGATGTTTGGGGTGAAGAAATTGTAGCACCATCTCTCTGGCAACAATTCATGGACAAAGCCTTGCAGGGGACTTTCTGGTGTACAATGTTTCTTTGACGATATTATCGTTCAGGGTAAAACAGCTGAAGAATTATTGGCTAGATTACGTAAAGTTCTAGAACGATTAAGAAACAATAACTTAAAGATGAACCGAGATAAATGCAAGTTTTTTCAAACGAGTATCCAATATCTTGGGCATGTCATTGATGCTCAAGGACTTCACAAAACCAAAAACAAAGTCTTGTCTATCATGAAAACAGCAAAAAGACCGGAAAACATAAGTGAACTTAGAACATTTCTCGGTCTGGCAAACTATTACAACAAGTTCATCAAAGATTTAGCAAACAATCCTCCACCCACTCAATAATTTACTGAAGAAAGGCAACCGTTATGTGTGGACTTCAAAATGTGAAGAAAGCTTTCAGAAGGTTAAGTCGGAAATAACCAGTAACAATGTACTTGTCCACTACAATCGAGAACTCCCATTAGTGCTTGCAACCGATGCGTCTCCAGTGGGCCTTGGAGCCTGTCTTTCACATCGATACAGCGATGGAAGTGAGAGGCCAATTAGTTTTGCCTCACGCACTTTGACCAAATGTGAACAAAAATACAGTCAAATTGATAAGGAAGCAACAGGTATTTACTGGGGACTCAAGAAATTTTTCCCTTACTGCTACGGGCGAAAGTTCATTTTAGTGACTGACCATAAACCGTTAGTGTCAATATTCAGTCCCACCAAACCCTTCCAACAATATCTGCTACAAGACTGTTCAATTATGCACACTTTTTATCAGGTTTTGACTACTCAATTGAATATAGAAGAACCTCTGACCATGCCAACGTTGACTTTTTGTCTCGTTTTCCTACTGAACATAGCACTACAAACTTTGTGGACGATTGCAGCCTTTTTCAACTTAATCAACTTGATTCATTGCAGATTGACAGTATGCTTATATCCAGAAACAACTGCTCAAGATAAATATTTACAACCAGTACTACATGCCCTTGAAACAGGAGAGACGGTCGACCCTTTTGGTTCCCACGACAACGAACTAACACTACAAAATGGTTGCATATTCAAGGGCTACAGGATAATGATTCCAGAAGCTTTACAACACTCAGTGTTAAATGAACTACATGTTGGACATCTAGGCATGGAGAAGATGAAAATCCGTGTTAGAAGTTTTTGCACGTGGAAAAGTATTGACAGAGATATTGAGCAAATGGTACGTACATGTAAACAATGTCGACTAAAACAAAATCAACCTGCAAAAGAACCGAATCATCCATGGCTGACCCCCTCAAGCACCATGGGAGAGATTACACATAGATTTTTGCTGGCCCGATACAAGGTCAGTGGTATTTCATTGTTGTGGACGCCTTTACCAAGTGGGTTGAAAGTAATCCCTACTAAAAACACGTTAGCAGAATGGTGTATGAAGGAGCTAAGAAAAATGTTTTCTACATTCGGCCTTCCTTTGGTCTTAGTTTCAGACAATGGAAGCCAATTTTACATCTACAATATTTCGCCAGTTCTTATCTGCTAATGGTGTTGTACACAAAACTACAGCTCACTACCATCCTTCGTCTAATGGAAAAGCTGAGCGTTATGTCCAAACAGTAAAAAAATCACTGAGGGCAATGGAAGATGAGGGGGGAAAGATTGAGCTAATATTATACAGGCTTTTGATGCAACTTCGACAATCTCCAAACACAACTGGCTCAAACTCATACAACTTAATGTTTGGAAGAAGTGTTCGAACTCACTTGAGCCTATTACTACCAGATAGCAAAAAATGCACAAGAAGTTACACGAATCGTACGCAGACAATTTCAGGTGGGGGGGAGACAGAGTACAGGCTCGAGATTACACCAACTCAAGATACAAGTGGAGTTTTGGAACAATTATGGAAAAAGAAAGTTCGCTACTGTACAAAGTTAAAATGGACGATGGAAGTGTTTGGAGGAGGCATGTTGACCAGCTATTGAAATGTGAAGTTTAGGGGGGGAGAATAGATACATCTGATAGATTAATTAATGTGGTTCTGAAAATACAATTCAATGTTATGGCAGATTACAGTTTATTTCTTATTTTTATAAGTTTAGTAATTTAACAGATTTATTTTTGTCAGGATATCTTTTAAGATGTGCTTATTTGATAATATTATTATTAAAGGAAGAAAAGTACGCCACTCTATTCGATGAAAAAACAGGAACGAAAAAAAATATTGCTAATGCAAAATTTTAAAATTGTAATTGAAACATTAATAATTTTTATCAGGTGATCTTTTAAGAGATACTTATTTGATAATGGAAATATTTAATTAATAATTCATTTTGAGAGTTGGGCTGCATGTGATATACTATGACAAATATTAAAATGATTACGTATCGTAGTTTTAAAAGAATATACTAGATAAAAATACTGTTTCAACACTGAGGAAACACACAGGGATCTAGTGTGATAATTAAAAGTGCATCGGTAATAGAGTCAGTGCAGTTGTTAATGAATATTAAAAATTAGTGCACCAAACTTTTGTACGTACTTTGAGTCTGTCAACGCCACACATAGAACATCGCATACTCATTGTGGTTGTACGAGTGAAATATATTTTCCTTTCTGCTCACATCTAGAGAATTTTAGTATCTAATATTTAAACTGTTGTACATATTTTGGTATACAGCAAATTTTCGGTTACATTACAAAAACTGCTTAATGAAGGTTATTTGGTTCTCAATTATGTGCCATGTAAAAATTTTGTCTTGCATATTATTCTTATACAAATTTGAAATATAAGTATGGTCCTTTTTTCTTGCAATATATTTCAATAATTGTAATAATAACGCAATAGTTTTTTTGCAAACGAATAGTATAATAATTTCTTATTACTATACAAACATTTTAAACTTAATAATTGGAATATGAGACGTAATACGTTAAAACATTACTGTAGCAGGCAGTTCATAAATTAAACACTTAAAAGTCATTTCATTTTAATTATGTAAATGTTAATGAACCTCATATAAATATTTTATAATTTCTTTAAATTGTGAAATCAATTTCACCACAAACGATTAAAGAAATGGCAACGGTAAAAAATTATCAATGAATATCAACCTGCTTACATTCAAAGAGTCACAGACTTAAAAGGAAAAAAATTGACTATATATTTTTTAAATCTAAATATCCTAAAATTAATTTAAAACTTCGGAATTACATATACTAAATAATAAGTTAAGTTGTGTAACGAATATAATATTGTTACTTTTTCTAAGATATAATCTTTCAGTTTAGACATTATTTGGTCATTAATATCGTGGGAAGCACGTGGTATCAAATTGTGGTTCAGAGAACGAAAGACGTCTCTAAGGTCTACAGTAACAATAGAAACAGGAACAGTAATCAATTTCCAATTTAGATTGGCCAGCCATTGTTAACCGCTGTTTTGTATTCATCAGCCCTCCTGCACCTTCTATAGTACCAATCAGAACAACCAAAAGATCCTTCTTTTTGATTGAACTTATGGGTACACAAACCTGTCGTTTTTCCACCTCTTACTTTTTTACCAGCACAATCGAATCCTATTCTTTCTCGATCCTCAGTGGTTCGCCCACAGCTCTTAATTTTCTGAATAGTGTTTTTTAACCGCATTATCGACTTATATTCATTTCTATTCTTATTTTTCTTCTAGTCAGCGTTATCAAAAATTTTCCTTTTGTCCCTGTCTCAATGGAGAATAATAAACAACTCTAGTGATTTCTATTCTAAGTTATCCTTCGAACGGTTCAGAGAAAGTGCTACCGATTATAATTATTTTTGAAATCTAATTATACCTATCCCACAACACTATATACCTTATTCTTTTACGATCCTAACTTTGGTTCAGCCATAGTACTTACCAACTACTATTGTTTTACGATTATAATTTGGTCACAGCACTATCAAATTATTCTTTCTCGATCCCCATTCTCTTTCAATCCTAACTACGGTTCACTCAAAGGACTACCGACTCCCATTCGTTTTTACCGATCCCCATTCACTTTCAATCCTAACTATGGTTCGCTCAAAGGACTACCGACACCTATTTGTTTTCCGTATCATTCTTCAGTGATAACTGTTGAATCACCTTCCCACAACCTTACCGACTCTGGTTTTTATCAACGTCATATATTTATATTTTTTGCGAGTATTCTATTTTTGAATTCCAAATTTACGCTTTTAGTAGAGATAATCTAGAGATGATTTCGGAATCATAATATCATGTTCCAACGATCAATTCTGAGCCTAAAACTCCCTGATAGTATCCAGTTAGACTCTTTACCTTGCAGTGCGTTACACTCCAGCTTTATAGCCGATTCCGGTCAACTTCGATTTACCCTAAATATATCTCAGTAGACTGAGCAAATCAGATCAAAGCTATTGAGGTAGATTTATGGTAGACCACAACTTTCATTACCACTTTTTTATAATTATAATGCTCAAGATCATATTCCTTTTCTAGGGGGATATTGGAAATTCCAGGTTAAAACTACAAGGTAGGTTCAACTTGTAAAACGCTCACCAATATCATGGTAGTTAATACTTTTTACCAATAAGGGTTCACATTTAGCTGGTTTTACAAGTTGAACCTACATTTGTGACATAAAAACTGACGAACCCTTACATCTGGAAACTCAGTAGATATTGTCAAACTCAAATTTCGACATGTTCAAGTAAAAGGTTGGTGGTTATTTTGCACAACTTATTGATAAGACTATTACTTCAGTGGATGGAATTCCCTTGGTTTAAAAGTTTTTGAAAGCCTAAGTATGAGAAGAGATCTCCTCGCATTTGGTAAAAGAGGCTAGAATAGGCCTAATATTTCAAGGTAAACATGACTGAGTTGGGCCAAAAATATTGTCATACTGCAGGAAGCGGGCTCGCTCATTCTCTTGCCGTACCGGATATCCTGTCGCTACGGAAGCAGATTAGGTCTTTATTAGGCCCCAGTCCAATGAGGTATTTCAAGCTTCTGCCCTAAGTAAATAAGAAAGCTAACATGGTTTTTTTCTTGGAAATCCAAACAGGATTTTTTTACTAAGAAAGAAATATATCGTCAAGAAACCAAGTTTTGGTGAATGTCAAAATAGGACGGTATCAAAATGGAAAGAAAAAAGACATGCTGATCTTTAATCAGGACAAATTTATATTTTCCTTGAACACTTAAAATTGACATAAATAATAGTTATATCACTGTAAGACAACCAGATAAGAGAGCGAAATTCACCACTTCCATATGGATGTAAGGTATTTGGTTAGGGAACTCTGATTAATTATTTTTATGCATCTAATGGTGGATTTTAAATATTTTAAGCAAGGAAAAATGTTATTTTACAACAAAACTAACATTTGATTTTTTTACTTTAACTTTTTTATGACCTTCCAATTTTACCATGAAACCAGCGTGGCTGATGATCTACCTATCGATTATCATAAAAACCATGATGTGTGATTATAAAATGAAAATTTACTGTCGGTTTCTGGGCTGTAAATGCTAATTAACTTTAGTTCACTTAAATATTTAAATGTGTTAAAACATATAGTTGCTTAATTATTTAACCATGTTAAAAGTATTGCGTTAAAAAATTTATGGATTGTGCGATGACAGTGTTTGAATTTAACGTAACCATATCCTAGTAAAGGAAAGTACAAATTCACATTAGATACTATTCTAATTCATTGAAGTAAGAAACTAGGAGGTAATATAAAGTGTCTGGACCTTATAATTTCATCTTTTGTAAGGCATTGCATAAAAATGTTTCTTAGTTTACAATTATCCTGTAGAGTAAAATAGACCTACTGAATATCTTTGAGAACAGGCTGCACGTAGAGGTAGTTTAAACAAAGTGGCAACATCAAAGATGTTAGCAAGTCTTTCGTGAGGTGTAAATCCCTTTTAGCTGGATTCGGCTTGCACGAACAAACATCACAAGAATTTCACCCCTGTCGCATTAGATAAGGGTCTTTCCATTTCTGAGCTTTGTAAAAGAACACGGCAAGCAAAAATAACTACGTAGATTATTACAGGGGAAGAAACATTTTTTTGCAAAGAATATTACTTAATAAAGGGATTTAAAGTACATAAAACTGATTATTTGCTAAATGTACATTTACTCTAGTTTCCAATTACGACTTTTCGATATAGAGCAATTAATGAGAAAAACTATACCCACCTCATGTTATAGAATGCGGATTATAGATTGAAATATGTAAAAATCATTTAGAATGGCGATGTATAAAGATTTTTTATTTAAGTTTTAATTATTGAAGGTTTGTGAAGGTACTTTATTTTTTCAGATATTTGCCACTTTTCATTGAAAAAACTCATAATGGTACATTTGGAAAATGTTTAGTAGAATAATTAACTAACCGACATCTCAGTTTACTTTAACTTATAATCTGTGTCCTTTCTTATTGTTTTATGCAAATAAAATAGCTTTAAAAGTCCTACTTTCTTGCTTTTTCGAGCTAGATTTAACACTGCAAAATATGTAAACTTGTTCTGTTAATTTTGTGGTTATTAGCGATAGTAGTGAAATATATGACTATAAAAGATGAATATTTTATTATTTTTAATATCTGTCAGTTTGTCTACATGATATCGAAAAAGAATCTACCTACAGATTTGAAGTTCTCATGAAGCTTCTTCATTCCAGTACAGATAACTCAATTTTCAAAGAAAAATAGTTTTTTATAAGCAATGGTATTAAGGAGCGAAGAAAACTTTAAATAGTAAGATTTAAACTTTCCCCTGTTTGAATTATAAGCAGGTTTCGGTTAAATTTTGTAATATTTATTGATCGGATATCTTTAACATCTTATTATACTTTCAAGCTCTGCATTATCAATAACAAACTTCAAACTAAGAACTGGTAGGATTTCATATTTTAAAGCCGTTTATTTCTTTTCACAAGTCTGAATATAAAATAAATGTCGTATATGTATATACAATACCTAATAATTAGTCAGTGTATATATTTTACCATGTATTTTGGTTAAAGATAGTAAACGCTGGTATGGTTTGAATGACAAGTCTAATTATGATGTATTTACCTTATCGAAGAAGACTTTGCCGTGAGTTTTGTCAGGTTGACGGACGTAATCTTTGAAGGAAATGAGTTTTCAAGCGACTTCTCTTGTTAATAATAGCGGATTGATAGACGGTATCTTTGTCAGTCTTCTCCATTATCTAACAATATTCAACGTCCGGAATGACGTTTCTTTTTTCATATGTTAAACACTGCTTTGAATGATTACAATAGATTCATAAAGAACTAAATCAAAAGTTACAACGTGGCTGGTGATGATACACAAAGATTTTTTAACTGAATTTCGTTGGTCCATAAGAAAAGGCCACGGTATACAACGATCTATAGTTTTCTCTACTCTTGTCCCCAAAGTTATCTAATAACTTGGGATAAAACTCGTGTACGAGTAAAATAATGTCGTGCCAGAGTAAAAAATTTGACTCCATTAGTGCATTACATCATACTCAAAGATGATAAGGTGTCTACTACCAAGCTTGACTAATGTAAAACTTAATCTAACCAAGGTTTGTTGTTGTTCTTCTGAAGGAACCGTCTTCCCTCAAACCAAGCTCCCTCAGGTATTTATTAAACCTCATTATACTACTAGTCTCTATGTTTGACTCCTTGGTGTGTCTCTGTTTCGTCACGATAGCAATACTCTAAAGGAAGATATGACGTTTGTAATTCCGACAACCCCTCAAACTGCTTCTGCCGAGCCAAACACTAAACTTTTGGGATGATCTGTTTGTAATTTTCTCAACTCATCCCCAGTCGTATTCCTAGCTCTTCGGTATGTCTCAGTTGTTCATCCTAAATTTTCCGGCTTAGGTGAATTTCCTTACTACGACTCTTTCCTTCGAAGAACGCAGTACTCATCTTTCATCACGGTCAGGTTCCTTGTGACCTGACAAAAGGGAAATTCTATTATAGCGTTCCACAAGTTTTTTACATTCCAACATCCTATTCATCCTCAGGGCAGAAATATAAGTTTGCTTTTAGTAAAATACTGCAGTTATTAACTTATAAATGTGCAGAAGTAAGAAGGACATAAGATAATAGCGAGTTCCAATAAACCAGGCTTACTAGTACTTCTATTCCAACACTTCTTTCAACCTAGCTCGTGACTAATAATATTAGGAAAAGTGATTTACCATATTCTTAATGGTTTGTTGGAGGTGGTGTTTTGAACACATATTGTAATCAACTTTCCCAATGTTGTGACTCATGAGTAAGTTGTAGGAAACGTTCTAATTATTAGTAAGGGAAAGCCTGATTTCTTTGCTCCGTAATAATTTCTACAGGTGTGTATAAAGTGTGTTAATCAGAGTCTTCCATGACTTTTACAACATAAATACATTTCATCAACAGAAATAAATTCGTTCAGAGCCAATCATAGCAATATTATAGTAATTGAAACAATATAATATAACACTGTAGATAGAAACATTTCTCCAGTTGTACCTTACACTTGAATTTAACCTTGATGGCGGTACTTTCATTAAAGATAACAGCGACACGAGGGCCGTTATGCTTATCTCTCAGGCAATCAAAGTGAGAGCCGAACTTATTGACCTTAATTAGTTAGCCCTGGCTGTGAAACGGGAAATATAATTTCTTGTACCGAATTGCCGAACACGTGGGGTTGGATATTACTGAGGTCGTAGTAATAAATAGTTGATTTACAAAGTTTACTCCTAAGTTTAATTGTGGCAGTTAAAACCTACAAGTACCACTTCTAGATGGTAAAGTAACATATTTTAATACAACGTTGCTGCCGAAATAGAGTATAATTAACTTATTTTATATTTGAGGGTTGAGCTTAATGCTTCTAATGTTCATTTTGCCTACGAACTTAATAATAGACTACATCTTTAAAGTTGACTTCCCTTCACGTCGATATCGACTCAAACGCACGGCGTCAGCATCTTGAAGTCTACAACATGAATAATGGAAGTACTCGAAGTTGTACTCATAGTTAAAGAGCACTCGTAAACTCGCTTAAAACAAAATCACGACAGTATTAGCCATTTATCGAGACAACTCAAAATCACGACAGTATTAGCCATTTATCGAGACAACTCAAAATCACGACAGTATTAGCCATTTATCGAGACAACTCAAAATCACGACAGTATTAGCCATTTATCGAGGCAACTCAAAATCACGACAGTATTAGCCATTTATCGAGACAACTCAAAATCACGACAGTATTAGCCATTTATCGAGACAACTCAAAATCACGACAGTATTAGCCATTTATCGAGACAACTCAAAATCACGACAGTATTAGTCATTTATCGAGACAACTCAAAATCACGACAGTATTAGCCATTTATCGAGACAACTCAAAATCACGACAACGTGGTATCGTCAGAAGAACCCCACCACTATTATCTATATTAAACTTCCAAATAAAACATTACGAAAGTTAAGTTACTTTACCAATTATAATTTTACTTTATGTTGAATTTAAATTAGATGTCTCACATAAAAGGGCTAATTTATAATACTAAAATATAAATTCTACTTACGGACGGCTTAAAAGGGGATCGGTCTCTCCTTTTTTTTTAAAAAAAAGGGAAAAAGGACAAGGCGAGTGAGCTGTTGCTTGGCAGCAAGATGATCAGCTACGAAGTTTGAGAGAGAAAAGATTATTTCGCGTGCTAATTAGGATATTAATCTACCCAGAATTTAGTTCCAAGAACGTCAGATCAAAATTCTGCTGACCAGTAATGACTAACAAGCCAAAAATATGTATTATATCAAATGAAACTAAATAACGGTACAAATTTACAAAGATAATTTTCTGGATCATTTTATTTTCAGACATTTTCCGATTCTTTACTTGTCTCAACTATAAGAACAAGCTTACAACTTTTAAGATTAGTAAGCTGGGGTGTAAATATTTTGGGGGTGATTTTTATTATAGAAATTTTTGTCATGAATCTAAAAATACTAATTAAATTGTATTGCTTACTTACAACTACTAATACACATAAAGACTAAAATACTAACTTTTGGAGTTTTTTCTTTATTTATTTCTCAGTGGACGAAGTAGAGTATTGTGGAATTTCCAAAATAGAATATTGCCTACAGACTTGTATATTACGAAAATTTGAATTACACGAGACAAGTTATTTAATGATTACGTAGTATGTTCCAAGAAATTATTTCTTCAGTTGAAATCATCATTAAAATAATAAGATAAAATTACTTTTCGGAATCCAAAAACCTTTTTATGCATTAATTTTTGGAGATATAATGGTGTATAATTTGATACTTTCTTCAAAGAAACTTATTTAAAGACAGTCCGTATAGTTGTCTGAGCGTGAGCAAAGTTTACAACTCAGTGACTAGAAATTACTGTCTGTAGTCTGCCTATTTTTCTACATGTCTGTCCACACCATCCACAAAAGTGAGTTTTTTAAACTGGTGTCAGCTAAAATTTGTGTTGGTTTTATGGTTAACCATGATAACAACGAATAAAATTAATTTCAAACAATATGAGTACAATAACAAGGTATTTTAAATGTGATCAAGTTTGATCAAGTGAAATGAGCTATATGTTATAAATTCGGTACCTCAGTAGACCTTTTACGCTACAGTGTGTAGTACTCTTGCCTTGCTTTATAACAACTCCTCTCTGCACACAGTAAAACTAATTTTCTATACAGTTTATACAAAGTATACAGTTGGATTCTGGTATGTAAAGTTCTCTTAGTGGAATAAACGTGTTTGTATTGTAATGAAACAACACGGATCCTATAAAAACAAGAAATGGATGTATGGACAAAGCAATAAACCACTTAAAGAAAGATGGCGAACGTAAACATGGAGGACGTGAAACAACTGAGAGCGATGTAAGAGGCAGCCCCGGGCTACTCAGGCTTCGAGCTCGTGTTGATACAGGCGTTACTCTGTGTTTTCCTGTTTCTTAGAATCGAATTAGTCTGTTGCTAGTACAACAGTGGTAAATTAATTAAAGAGTATTAAACAATACACAGTAGTAATAAGGTAAAAAGTTTGAAAAATCTCTAAATACTTGGAAATACTGAAAAAAACACGCAAGTATTAGGTTATAACAATAGAAAAATTGTATATTTTATCTTTTTTTAATTTAAGACGATTTTAAGAGAAAATTGAACCAAAGTAGCTCTCCTTCCGAACAGTAATGTTAAAACCAGGCCCTGATGGAAATGTTTACTTATTTGTTATTAACGGTTTTATTAACGATTTCACTAACGATTTTTATAAATAACATACAAATTGAAATATGTTAAATATGGATAGGTTTTTGTTTTAATATTCGAATTTTGTTATTACAGTAGTAGTCCAGTATTCTCAAGTTGTTGTATAATGTAAATGTGAACTACAAATGAAAAACCTATACCTATCACTTTCTAGCTACAGTATTATTATTATTATTGATTAAATGTGCTAATATTGTAATATAAGTGACTGTAAAAACGTGAAAGAATCTGGCTTTTTCACGGCAACGTCGTATAGTGGTTTATATGGAGCCGGACAACCCTTGGCTATAATCCATCATCATTGCCGTCAACAGCTCCACACTGTGTTCGACCTTCTCTCTCTCTCAGCGCTTGATTTCCTTCAACAATAGTTGCACTGTGAATGTTACAATATAAAGTTTTAAACGAGTTTAGTACACAATTATTTGGTATACATGTATTCTGTGAGATGACAAAAACAAGATTCATTTATGATTTTGGTACAATGTCATATTTCATAGTTCAAGTGAAACGGAACACGTTTGAAAAAATGTTTTGTAATTATGCAAGGTATAATTATGCAAATATAACATGCGAATAAAATTGTATTATTTAAAACTAAATTACTAAGCAAATTACATACATCAGATTTTCCAACTCATATGTTTTAAAAACATAACATCGTTAGTATTTTAGTAACAACGGATTTAATACGGAAATACCTCTAACAAGAACTACGTAAGTAGTAATGCAATCAATTTTGGTTAGATATTATGTTCTAAATTGTAAATTCAAGCTCTTTAACATAGCTTTCCATGGATAAGAAAATAGAGATTCACATTTTTATTACGAATTGCAGAAAATAAAGGGAGGAAATCTTTTTGTAATTTTGTAGACAGGCCCAAAAAGAATGGTTGCAGACAAAAACTTAGAGAGATATCGTCTGAACGAGATTAAGATTTGAAAAACTTGTATTAATATTTTCCAATCCAAAATCGACTGCTCTATTTTAATCGAAACTAAAACATCAGGTTCATGTATGTTTAGGATACTTGTGTTTTAACTTTTCTAGTTTCATACTAAAATGTTATTAATGATAAATATGTTCAATTTTTTTATTACAATTCTACACTAGGTGTTCTCATTGTCAAACAACGTTTTAACACAACAGCTACACAAGGCATATGAAATAAGTCACAAAATAAATTGATGCCATATTAAATAACATATGAATGATATTTGTAGTGATTTTTAAATTAAAAATCTTTTACTTACATACCACTCTTGTACTAACAATAGCACACTTGTCCTAAATAAACCATTATACTATCTTGATTGCGGCTAGTTATAAAAGGCATATATTATTCCCAACTAAGAAATATAAATCGGCTATCCTGTACTAAATAAGAAATTTGGTTTTTATAAAAAGAGAACGCATAGGCTACGGAGTGATTTTAAAATTACCATTAAGCTTTGGAGAGTACTTATACTTTTCATAATAAATCAATATTTTGAATGTTCGAAAATACTTTTCTCTTCTTAATACTTGGCGTTTACTCCATCTGTACAATATATTGTGTCTTATTTACTAAATTGTTCGTCCATAAATTTAAATATTTTCACCTAAGATATATTTATCACAATACATATGTTATGCTATCTATGCTATGATATGCTATAACTATCACTGTAAAAATTATTCCTTTTTAATATCCAAGTAATATCATGGGTTGTTAATAACTATAATGTTATATTTAATACAAAATGTCACTCTACTCATTTACTGGAATTATATTTTTTATTTGTATTGTAAGACAAACCAAAGTATCATTATTTTATCTTAAACTTGCAATTAAGAAGCCATAACAAGATCTAGAATAATTCATGCAGATTCAAGTTGAAGTAAATTTTCTAGAAGGCACGAGGAATTAATTCCAGGAAAGGAAGTTGGTTCTAAAATGTTATCCGGGAGAGCTAACAGAACCTACATGGAATAAGTTCTTGATAATCAATACGATCTGTAATCGTTTCAAAACCTAACATTTGAAATATTTCGACCAAGTATTCCTCAAACATATATTAATAATTTTATGTGAATAAAACAATATTTTCCTTTCTAAATATTGTATAAAATTTATTACTATGTATAAATATTAATGTTGTGTTATACATCCAAAATCTTTCAAGAGGGATCGTCTGAACAAGATTAAGACATGAAAAACTTTTATTCGTTAGTGGATAAAGAATTTAGTTATGAACGTTGTTAAAAAGTTTTATAGCAGCCTCAAGGCTTGAGAACACAAGTCCATAAAACCCTCTACAAACTTGTATCGAAAAATATTGTGTTATCTTATAATGTTAGACTACACGCGTATTAAAACTTTCTATAATAATCTTCTAAATAAATGACTATGATATGTATATTGATATATGTTACATTGACTCTAAATTCTTGAATAACATTATTTTGCTTTAAAATGCCCTTGCATTGTAAAGAATATGAATTTTGAAAAAAGGTTTCGTTAGCCTAGATCTGACAAAACTAACCTATTAAGGTGATAATATGTAAGTATATAATTCACTTACAAAGACTTTATAATGGATTAAATTTTTGGAACATTTATTCCAAAGAAGCATTAACTACATTTTTAAATTATGGATGTTTTATTATTTATTGTAGTAATGTTTTGAAACGTATAATCATTGTGTAGTTTTAATTGCAAATATAAATACTCTGAGTAAGATGGTGTAGCCGATTAAGCGTTAAATGTAATCAAGAATCAAAGTGATAATAATTGTTATTAATTACTAATAATTTAATAGAAGTTTGCTAGTAAAATTTTTATTTGGGATAATTCTAAGGAGACGCCGTTGCATATTCAAGCATTACTCTACCCTAATCATACAAAAAACAATAATGAAGAGAGTCGATTAAATTGAGATCGATAGTACTGATTAAAAGTGCTACAGTTACAGACAGGTTTTTAACTTGTACTATCTTTAGCACAGTTCAAAGTCCGACGTCTTAGACCGCTTGGCCTGTGTACTCCAAATTCATAAAACGTAGTTAAGAAACCAAAACTTTTGTTAAGCCAAGATTTGAATAAAAAAGAGCTTATTCATGTGAAATGTAAAATACCTTTGAAATGTATCCGTACTATAAACACTTTTTTATCTCTTTAAATTAAACAAAAAAAAACCTTTGCTTGTTTTCGTGCAAAAAATAAATTCTAACTTAAAGGATTATAAACTAAAATCTTCAAGGATTTGGGCATTCTGTATTGTGTTATAGCTGTTTTAAATTGTATTATCTTATTTCTAAGTGAATTACATCAACACCACACACGGCCCGTTGGTCATATTTTATGGCTACTCATTATTTTTGTTATGTAATATTTTTTTGGAAAGAATACTTTTAGTTATAATTAAGGCTACTACTAGTTATTATGATTCCGAAGTATTAGCATTAAGAATTTCCTAAGTGTATAACAAAAACCAATGAACAACACGATTACTTTTCCACAAGTAAAACAAAGTCAACATTATACGCTACGATATGGTTAGTGTTGCTCCACACTGGAATTGAAACTCCAAATGAAGACAAACTCATTTCAGTACTGTGTATTACAACTATTACATGCGATTAGGAACACAGTTTATTTGCGTAAGGTCAAGCATGGTCGCCATATTTCGCAAGTGTTGTGACGGTACAATGCCATTCACATTTGAGGAGGTCCAGTCCATGTTCGGTGGGTTAAAAACCACCCATCAAAATAATGTTGTAGAAACCTTTGGAGTTAATAATCTCTTCAAGTGCACCAGAAAGCTAATGTAAGTCGCAGCAGCGGATTTGTTGGGTGGAATATATATGCCATCTAGAAGCATTTTCACATCAGGGCACAGATGGATGGAAACAAAGACAGCTTCCAAAGGAGTATCAGTGGGAACCTCTGAGCACTTTATGTTTTGTGATATACCAACCACAACACCACCTCCACTAGCCTTTTCACTGGTTTCAGGACTTCTATCTTTCCCGAACACCTGGTGGTTAAGAAAGCCAAGCTCACTTGTGCATATGTTGAGTGTAAGATTAGTTTCAGTGAGTACCAAAATATCGTGCATGCAAGAAGCTACCGATTGACGAAGTTCAGTAAGTTTGGACCTCAGTCCATTGACGTTTTGATAGTAGATGTCTAGGTAAGTTGATCCGTTGGAAGGTAGTTTTTTTACTTTTTAACAATGTGTGGGGGTACCATTTATGTACTTGATGGTGAGGTCATTTCCACCGTTTTAGGTTCGGGATTTCAGGGTTTGACGGAGCCCATCGAGATACTTCCGTTCTTTGGGTGTCCTATCGTAGGAAATAGAGATCTGCTAAGCAAAGATCAGATTCTTGAAAATCCGTCAGTTGAAAATCTTTTGAAGAAATCTCTTGCTTCGGCTGGCGTATTCAAGATGAGTTTGATGGGACGAGGATGCTTAGATGAGGATTTCCCAATCCGATAGAAAGTAAGTTTGTCTATAGAGACGTTAGCAGCCGTCAGAATATTTTTAATTAGTTCCAAATCGTAAGCCTTCTTGACAGACACCTGAAGGCTTTGGCTTTCAGGAGCATTGAAAATAATAATGTTGGATTATCTAGCTGTGCGATCGACCATCTCGGAGTACACTTCATCAACAGACACCGTGGGGGTATGTTTCCTTGTTTGGGCATCTTCAAGTAGATGTTTGACACCGACTTCTACCTTACATACACGTGACTCGAAATCCGACATGACCTTCGAGAGTTTTTCGAGGTCATTTTTCAGGGAAGCAATGTTTGAAATCGGCTCGATGTCGGCTTTGGTTGCTAGAGAGTCCATTTTCTTCAGAATATCTTCTAAAATGCGTGTAGAGGACGTGGGAGCTCTTCCCACATTGATACAGTCAACTCTGTTGCAATGCCATTTCAATGACGTATCATTAGAGTAGCGCCTGTAGTTAGACGAACTCAATTTAACGCATTCAGAATGGAACCATCTGTCGCAATCATCGCACTTTATGCCTTTATCGCTTTCGGACACAACAATCATGCAGCGCGCACAAGTTAATAGGGAATTCATGGTTGATTGAAGGCCTCAAGAAAAAAGAAAACAACTTTGTCTAGGTTAGTTATAGTATGACATCTGTGTTGGTAAACAATATATGAGTGTATTAAGGACCCGAATATAAAATTCACTGTACATTTCACAAAGAAAAATATCATAAAAGAATACAAGTAACTTTAAAAGGCAAATATGGTTAAATAACCTGTCACATACACATTTAGGTTATGTTTATATTCTTGTAACCAAGCACTGAAATTTGGGAATCCTAGAATTATATTTCCTTATAAAAGCAAATGACAGCCCAGCGGTTCATCGAAGAAGCTTTCTTAAAATTAAACTCAGAACAAAAACATAAATATTTGCTTTAAAACTCTTTGTCATAGATAAGGTAGAGGGGAATGGGGAGGAAGAGCTAAGATGGGGAAGAGCATTACTCAGTGCAAATGTCTCCCAACAGTTTAAATCAACTCACGTGCTCACCAGTGACAGTGTAGTTTCGGATTAACATACAAGTTTCATTTTCTTTTAGAATTTTCTAACTTTGCGTCAACATTCCAAACTAGATATAGTATTTTACAGTAAGATAATGGCAAGCTTCACACCAACAGTTTACAGAGACAGACAGACGCCTCTTTGAGTTTGATCTGAAATAGTTCCTGGGTGTCCTTGCAGAATGTGGTTGTTTTGTTATTGTTTAACTTTATGTTCTACGTATTTCCTTGTAATCTTTCTAGTTTACTCGTTACAAGAAATTTGTTCCAGGTGATGTAGATTGTCTTAAAGCGCTTGCCTTACACAATCTTGATTATGGTACCTACTCATTCCATACAATATAATATGGAAGGTTGGTACATTCTGAATGTCTAAAAAGGGCTACTCATAACTTTTGTAAAGCTATAAAATAAGAAATATAATATAAAATATTAGACGTTGGAGAATGGCACCAATGTTGTAGGGAATTTGGGATTTGTGGAAGTCAACAATAACGATCTCACATCACTAGAGCTTGTGAAAAGAACTTGAAATTCTGTATCAATACGGATTCGGCATAGATAACGTTACAAAAATAGAACCCAACGTTTCGAGGATGGGATTCTATCCTCGTCTTCAGGTATAAGAAGCCCTAAGGTATTCTTTTTTGACAATAGCAACAGGATCCTACAGTACATCTTGCCGGCCACATTTGGTTTCACCCCATTTTGGACATTGACCAGACACGAATCACCATCTTTTACTTAACCGTTTAGTTACCGTTAGTAAGTATTCTTTAGGTTACAGTTTTTTCAAGGTGAGCAAATTGGAATTGAAATACATTTGGAGGAAGAACAGTAACGCAGAGTAACGCTCATTGGGGACGATTTATATATTTTAATTATTTAAGCATTTAGATTGTAATCGATCCTGACAACAGTTTCAAATTAAAATATCCTTTCCAGTGCGAAAATAAGAACGAGCTTTAATGTATAATGATTTCCATGTCTCTGGCTCGGGCGTGTGGGAATTTTATTAAAATAAGCATATAGGTGGTACCTTTGTGTACTCACTTTGTAAAGATGTTAACAGCAGGTTTAGAATATAAACTTAATAAAAATTTGTGTTAAAGAAATACATGTTGCCACACCAGTGACAGACCAGCTCGTCATGCAGGAATTTGATGAAAGAAATCGCATCTCGAATAAGGATTTTTTAATTTTTACAGTGAAAAAACAATTTATGGCCAAACCAAGCGACATGCCAGTCTGTCCATGTCGGGACTACTTCACTAATTTACAAATTCTGAACTAATTTGCATATAGTATTAACGTTTACTCATAGCACAGTAAAAAGTAATTAACAAATGTGGAATAGTTAAGACAAACAACATGCTTGTTCGGTCATGATGGACTTTTATAAAAAACACTCTATCCTTTTACCGATTGTTTTACGATTGGTGAGAATTTAGAAAAGGTCCCGCGAAAAATATGCCGCAAACAAAATGTCTATTAAACTGATCCTTTAAAAACCTTAAATGACCAACCTTGGCAGGGATTGGGACTGCCTGTGCTTAAAACAGTAGCCGTGCATTCATCACTGTTACTAGAACCAACAGCAATGGCTGCAGTGACACTGTTATGCGCACCCAGGTTAGGGCATTACATGGTACTAGGGCCAGTCCTTGGGCAGGTTGTCACCCTTCTACCATGTAATACCCCCGTCCCTTATTAGGTTGGAGAATTAGAATATATCGGTCTACGTCACGTGTGCTGCTATCTACCGCAGACTATATACATCTACACGAAAAGATCTGTACAAAATATTCATTGTGAATTATGGAACTTTATGGCATAAATACTTTATAACAGCGTTTTTTTATTTTCAGATTATAGATTTTTTTAATTATTGAGTAGTCCGCGCAGATTTACGCTAGAAAATTGGTTTTATATAAAAAAATCCGGTTGAGATTGCACGAAAACTGATTTGATTCTCGGTTACAATTTAAATAATATAAATAAAGACGCTACGCCGTATGATTTTTAGTTTTTGTCTTGTAAGTGTAGTAGAATTGTACCGAATCTTTCAAGTGAACAATGTGCTGACTTGAGGGATGTATGAAATATTATTGTAAATACGTTTAATGTTATATTAGGATACCGACCTTTAAGAAAAATTAATACAAGTCACAACGGTTGAAGGCGACGAAATACTGAAATAATTCAAAATTTTGTTTCTATAGAAACACTTTTGAACAATGCAGTTCATTGATTGGCTAACGTGATGGGTGTTTCATTGCTGGACTTTTCAACCACACATTACGTAACAAAAAAAAAAGCGGTAAACGTATCCTTGAAGATTCTTGCTACGCTACTACATTTGCGGCAATGAAGCGTAAAATTCAGATTCTCTAATGTCTTTTAGAACTTGCTGCCGCTTCTTTTAGAAAAAAACCTTACGTTACCGTAGACGATTTATACGGCGTAATTGATGATTCCATACAGCGATTCTGTATAATTATGAATGTAATTGCGAAAGTCAAATTATATTAATGTTAGCGTTAGACCGTAGGGAATTATTTTTGTAAGTTGATCTTATGAAATAAAGTTTATTCATGGAACTGCCTTAAGTTTATAAATTCTACTGAATAAAAAACTTTCACACCTTAATACGCAATATTTTCCAAATTATATTAAAATTTGGTTAACATTTGTTCCAAGCTGTGAATGAAATACTAATAGTAAGTTATAAAATCTGCGACAGATTGGATCTCCTTCATAAGGGTTCACGACCGAATTGTTTTGTTATTAACGATCAGTACCTTTTCACCTGAAGAAGAGGGTAGATTTCAATCCCCGAAACGAAGTGTTATACTTTGTGTAAAATATAATGATGGCAAATGTCCAATATCCTGTTATCCTTTTAAATCATGCATCGTCAATACAAAACTTTAAACAAAGTTTTCTTTACTTTAAAATGAGACATTTTTGAAAACACTATGACCTACGGCAAGGGTGTGCAATGGTTAGTGTTCAGCATAGTTTTCATGGAATGAAAAAAGTGGCCAACTAGTACATATAACTCCCTTATTTTATTTTATTTTTATTTTTATTTAATTTTATTTCCAACGGATGAACCATTACAAAAGCGAGCATAATAATTTATAATTATAGTAATAAGTTAGCAACAATGACTAACACAAAACTAAAAAACTAAATCCAGGCAATAAGGCACTTATGGGTATGGCCCCCTAAAGGCACCATCATAAACCAAACACGAGCACAGGTGTGCGTGCGCGTCCGCGCGTGTGTTTTGAAATTCATAGTTGAAAGGTCAAGCACTGAGAATCACATAGAGCTCTCTTGAAGGAAGCCAAGGAAGCGCAGAAAAAGTCCATGTGTTCTGGTAGCAAGCATCCATGTCTCTGCATCCTAATCACAGGACTGTTGGCTGCATAGGAAGTTGTCACCGAAGTTCTTGCAAAAAGGACTCCAGATCTTGTGCCAGTGAGAATTTGGAAATTTTTTTTCTGTAGCAGGTCTGGACAATCGATGATTCCGTTAACCAGCTTGTACAAGAAGAGAACGTCATGGATGAAGCGTCTTGTTTCAAGAGAAGGTAAGTTAAGATAAGACGAAATCTCTTGTACTGGGACATCCAGATACCTAAATCCAAGGCGCACTCCCGCAATTCTCAGGAACCTCCTCTGCACCCTCTCAATGCTATCCCTCAAGTACAACTGGTGAGGGGACGCAACAATATTCAAGGTGTGGTCTTATCAAGCAGCAATACAGCGTCCTCAAAGACGCGCAGGTCGGAGAAAGGCTTAGAAACTCTGAAGAGAAGACCAAGAATTTTGAGGGCTCTGCTGCATGTGGTCATAACGTGTTGCTCCCAACTTTGATTGGTGGTAAATATAACACCAAGATCCTTGGTTTCACTAACCCTGACCAATGATGTATCCGTGATTGAATAATCAAATATGATTGGGTTCATGGTGCGTTGAAAAGTAATAGAGGTGCATTTGTTGATATTGAAAGACATTTTGTTCGTACTACACCAACGGACAACCAAGTTGATGTCCTTCTGCAGCAGAGCCGCATCATAATCGGTAGAAATCTTCATGAATAATTTTATATCGTCGGCAAAGAGCAGGTGGTTGCATTTGCATTTGCTATTTAACGACATCATTAATGTATAGGTTGAACATGATGGGGCCTAGGTGAGAACCCTGTGGGACGCCAGATGAAGCTGGAAAGCTGTGGGACAAGGTATTTTTGTATCTAACCTGAAGCATGCGCCCACGCAGGTAACTGTCAAACCAGTTGAGAAGAGGTCCTGTGAAGCCATAAGCCTCAAGTTTGCGGATAAAAATGGAGTGGCATACCCTGTCGAAAGCCTTTGAGAAGTCCAGCTCTATTGAGTCCACCTGCTGTCTTTGTGCAACAGCCTCTATGATGTTGGTTTGAAACTGTACGAGGTTAGCGGTTGTTGATTTGTTAGACAGGAACCCTTGCTGACTTGGATGTAGCATATTTCTGACTTGGAAAATAATCTTATTCAGGACAAGTCTCTCAAATACCTTTGCCAAGATTGGTAATATTGTTATGGGTCTATAATTTCTTATGTCACTGGAAGAGCCGTTTTTGTGAATGGGCACTATATGGCCTATTTTGAAGATCTCAGGGAAAACTCCGCAGGATAGAGATTTATTGTATAAATTGGTGAGAGGTTGAACAATCAGTTTTGCGCAGTGTTTAATTACGGATGGAGGAATTGAGTCTGAACCTGGGCCCTTGGTGACGTCGAGACTGTTGAGCACCTTCAATACATCCTCGGTATTAAAGTGGCAGGAGGATATCATGTCTTGGGAAAGTGAATTTGAGCATTCAATTTGTGATGTGTTATCATCAAGAGAATACACTGACGCAAAAAGTCAGCAAACATATTTGCTATGACGTTATTGGATTGAGACGAGTTGCCATCAAGGTGCATGGTAGTCGCAGTGCAGGTGGTATTTACTTTCTTCAGATAACTCCAGAAAGCCTTAGTGTTTTCATTGATTGAGCTCTGCACCTTGTTGATGTATTGGTCAAAACAGGTTGCTGATAGGGTCTTGCATTGTGCTCTAACTATGGCTAACCGAATATAACTAGACTGAGATAAAGAAGTTTTATACCGTTTATGTAGGACTTTCTTTTGAATGGTAAGATGAATGAGCTTCTTGGAGAACCATGCTGGAAAGACTGATCCACCGGACTTTGTGATAGGAGTTTCTCAATACACTCTCCGATATGGTGTCAACAAACGCCTTGAAAGCTACATTTATGTCTTCATGGCAGGTGACGATTTCCCAGTCCAAGTCCTGTAGCTCTTGCAGGACCTTCACATTGTCACAGCGTCTCACATTAGTGTGGTAAGTGACATTTGGACGAGACGACGTTGGCAGTGACGTTTTTAAAAACAGTGAAGGATGATGGTCGTCCTCAGGAAGTACTGGATCAGGATCACGACAGGTCGCAATATCTTGATAAGAGGAGAACACAAGGTCAATTATTACATCTGATTATACTATGCTGTTCGAATTAATTGGGACAAACATGTTTTTCTGGTCTTTGTTAGTTTGTGATAACTGGTGATGTCCCAGACCGCTTCAAACCGGTTATAACTGCATAGAAGTAGTGTGCTGGGTTGACCTTGACTGTAAAAAACTTGTTTGACTGGTTTTGGAGTGTCATTCCTTCAGTTGTGAGCCTTTCTTTGTGGCGGTCGGTGGTTGTGGTACTGTGTTCCGTTTATTACGTGCTTCTTCAAAGATGGATATAACACCTAGGAAGCGTGCTAAAGTTGTTGCTCTTAATGAACACACGTCTATGACTGTGAGAGATATAGCTACAGCAGTTGGTGTGGGAAAATCTAGTGTTTCCAGAATTTTAAAAACATATCAAGATTCCGGATCATTGTCTCCAAAAAGAAAAGGAAAATGTGGGCGCAAACGTAAAACAACTCCAAGAACTGACAAAATTCTAATAAGAAATAGCAAAATAAATCCAAGAAAGACAAGCACAGACCTTCGAAGGGATTTGTTGGATTCTGGTATTGAAGTGAGTACTTCAACTGTAAGGAAAAGACTTCTGGAAGTTGGTCGAAAGGCAAGAAAACCGAAGAAAAAAACAATTTCTTACTAAGAAAATGATGCAAAAACGTTTAGTATGGGCTAAGAAATACCGATCATGGACTGTAGATGACTGGAAAAAAGTTATTTTCAGTGATGAATCACATTTATTTGTGCAGGGATATCTATCAAGTGTTGTTAGGCGGAGTGAAGGTGAACCTTTGCGAGAAGGTCATATCCAACAGACTGTTAAACATCCTTCTAAACAGATGTTTTGGGGTTTTTTTTTTACCACAAATGGTACTGGGAGCTTAGTTCCCATCAATGGGATGATGAATTCAGCCAAATACATCGACATACTACGCAGTCGGATAGTTCCATTTATGGAAACATTTGATGGAACATTTCAAACATGACTTAGCCCCTTGCCACAATTCAAAATTGGTCAAGACTTTTATGCGGGAAAACAAAGTAAAAAGTGCTTGATTGGCCTGGTAACTCACCCGACCTAAATCCGATTGAGAACTTATGGCATATTCTCAAGAAACGTTTAGCTAAGATGGATTGCACTACAAAAGAAAAAATGATAACAAGTGCTATACAAGTTTGGTTTCACGATGATGAAGTCAAGAACATGTGTGCTAAACTAGTGGAGTCAATGCCAAGACGTGTAGGTGAGGTCATTTCTGCTAAAGGAGGACATACTTCATACTAATGTATTGATTGTTCAATCTAAATAAGGTATCTAATGATTAAAAAACTAATGTTTTAGGAAAAAAATTGGTTTTTTTCATTTGTCCCAATTAATTCGAACAGCATAGTACTATTATTGGTACTGAAATTGCTTGAGTGGAACAGCAATTCCCAGGTAATTTTCCAACCGTACTTTTAGTCAAAGTATTATTACGAATTACTTTTAAGTTAGAATGACTGTCGTAAAATGTGGTTATTAAGTCTTTGGTTCTAACTGAATTATCCCCGATGAAACATCAGCATTTAAAATTTAATCTTTGTACAATGCGAATTGAGGGAGGTATAATGTTACTCCTTACTGCAAATAAGTCGATTTTAAACTCGGGTTGAGACACAGATTACATAAATTTATATTACCAAGCTTCTTGCTGTGGGTTTTATTAGATAAGCGCTAACGTAGTCTGACACTCTAGGTCTGCCTGTCTGTCCATACGGTATCTCGAGAACACAAAGATGTTATAGACTTGAAATTGTACATGAATCTTCATTTATATATTCAAGGAAAATTACATTTGAGAATAAGGCATGTGACAATGGGATTTGTGCGTTAGCAAACATTGGTTTCATAATAACCCTGATAACTATGGTAACCAACGAGCAAGACGCAAAATAAACTAATGTGTGAACACAGCCATTATGACATATGACGTAGTTATACATAATAGTCTAACGAAATGAGGTCTAAACCACATGGTGAGATAATGGTTCAAGTTCAGTGATGCTATATATCACTGAATGTAATTTAATTGGGCATAATTGGAACTTTATATATTGGTCTTATAGAACTCTATGGTGGCAACGAGAAAATCGTTGATATATAGATTTTTAAACAAAGTGAGTTTAATCCTATGACAATTTAATATATGTCATAGCAAAAAAAGTTTTAGCAACACATAAAACATTGTGCCCTGTATCGAAATATATTAAGAAATCATCCGGAGCGATTTAGCGTAAGTCAATACCACAAGTTAATAGTATTAATAAAAAAGTAAACACAACATTAATTATTATTAATTGAACTACAGAATACAAATCATAATAGCAAATAGCAATCGTCACGGCAGTAAAAGATGGCATTTATTAAATGCATGTTTTAGTTTAGTGCAAAATAGTGGTTGTCATTCCTTACTGACACGTGTCACAACGGGTATAATTTGTTTATTTTAACCTAGTTTTTAATTATGTGTTAGGTTAGTTATTTATCTGAATAAGAGATCATATTGCAGATATCGAAACGTTGTGTTACTGATTGTTTGTATCATTGAACGATGGAAAATTTCCGGAATAATCTTGTTTCCTTCACAAATCAATAGTTTTGATTTTATGTTATACATTTTATTTCAGTTCTTAGCAGAAGGAAAATTTGTATTGATTTAAAAATTTTTCTTTAATAATATGATTGTGAGAATTTTCAAATATTTTATTGCATTATTGAAAGGTGTGAAGTGACTCTCGAGCATGGCCAGTGTAATGCAGGTTGACATTGTACGGCACGGCGCCGTGGTGTGTTTAACTTGGCTCTCTCATACGGCTGTTGTTGGAAGTTTAACTTTCAATCGTGTAGAACAGAGTTTCATGTGTTTTTCCTACACTACACGAAAACTTACATTATCTGAGTTAGGGTAGGTGTGAAGTGACTCTCGAGCATTGCCAGTGTAATGCAGGTTGACATTGTACGTCACGGCGCCGTGGGTGTTTAACTTGGCTCTCTCATACGGCTGTTGTTGGAAGTTTAACTTTCAATCGTGTAGAACAGAGTTTCATGTGTTTTTCCTACACTACACGAACACTTACATTATCTGAGTTAGGGTAGGTGTGAAGTGACTCTCGAGCATTGCCAGTGTAATGCAGGTTGACATTGTACGTCACGGCGCCGTGGGTGTTTAACTTGGCTCTCTCATACGGCTGTTGTTGGAAGTTTAACTTTCAATCGTGTAGAACAGAGTTTCTTGTGTTTTTCCTACACTACACGAACACTTGCATTATCTGAGTTAGGATAGTTGTTATTTTGTGGCATTAAATGGAGTGGTGTTTCTGTTAGTAATAACTGGAAAATCTTTAACTATCAGTCATTATTTGCTGAGTCTTAGCGAATCCTATAACACATGTGGCTGTAAACATTTAAGTCTTGACTATCTTTCCGTTTTAGGAGCACTATTTAGTTTATCATCTAAACGCAGGAACGTATTGGCAGACGAGTATACGTCAATAAAATTTGTCAAGTTGTTAATATTGTAATCAATTAGTTCAATTTTTTTTGAAGCACAATTTACTTTAAGGCCTTATCCTGCCCGTCTGCATGGGCCACTGACCTGTGCGAGGATCTTTTTTTAAACAGAGTAAGGGAAAGAGTCGATACAGTACAAGGTCGATGGTACTGATAAAACGTTTCAACGCAAAGAAAGGACTCACCGTGACAAAGGAAGAGGTTTCTTGACTTGGTGGTCTAAAAGAGCCTAAGGGCAGTCTGTCCATATATCTGTCCCTTTGTACCACAAAACTTGCAGAAAGGCCTACTTAGAGACTTGAGAATTTGAAAGTAGGTTCCTATTTGTTTGAGAGAGTAATCTGTTATTTTAGGGTGTTAGGGTCATAGGGCATTCATGATATGATGCAATAACTCTTTCGTCACATTATTTCCAACACTTTGGTACTCCGCTGTATCAGTTTATCAAATACCCTTAATTTGTGATGTTGATTCAGAGAACAATTTTTTTAACGGCGCACTTGTATACGTGCTGTTACATAATCAATGGACCGGACTATAACCCGTTTGTATTATTACAGCTTCACAGTATAAAAACCCCTACAACATTAATTAAGTACAGTATTTAATGACATTACAAAGCGTTAATTTAAGTTATGATATTTGTCAGTTACAACTAGTCATGATCAATAAAAACTTTTTACAACCATGTTTTAAAATTTTTATTAAAGTGTATTTTTTCTGGGTGGATTGAAATACTCGAAGTACCTAAAACCAATCAGTTTTAGCCTTTCGAATGAAATTTAAATTATTTCATTACATATTGTAATACCCTCATGATATTCTACTGAAACTATTTTTACAATTACATCTTTACCAGAGATAAAAAAGCCTTTAAATTTTGTAATATGATGAAAACTTGAGAAATAGATAAATACATTTATACATTAGTCTAATGTAATTTAAAATAAATATATGCAATCAAAGAGAAAGAAATGGCTTACGTAGCTATTATATTACAATTGTGTAGCTCAGAACCACAAAATAAGCTGTATTAAGTGATGCAACATTTAATATTAATTTATTCCCTGTTATTCAATTGATCTTCTATATTCAGCAGGTACACAATACTTTGTTATTAGTATAGTTCACAACGGTTTTATGAAAACACGCGAACCTTCAGGTTATTAGTTTTCCTCGTTTTCCACCGTCAAGCAGTTAACCTTTACGTCTCTTTTATTTCTGCACGATAAAATGCAACGTAAAATTGTCCGTGGTTTGAAACTGTTTCTGGTTATAAAATGCTATTTAAGTTTACTAGAATTTCATTGGAATTATATGTCATTTTATATACCAATTGTATTTGAAATAGGTTTTAATTTAGTACTTTACACTGAATATTGCTCTACACATCGAGGCCAAAAAATAAATTATGTTTAACATTTTTGCTATTTCTGAAATAGCAATACTTTCATACAGCGTACATACTGGATAGCTTAAAGGATTTATATCAAATCGAAACATAATTTCCTTAGTTTACCCTTTAATACACAAAGAATTTTAATGAGCGTCTGCTATTTTGCTATTTTTCTGTTAAAATATTTGGTATTAATAATATGCATTCCTGATTCCTCGACCATTGTAAGGATTTAAGGATATGGTGTTCGTTAATATATTTACTCTTATGGCTTTTAACTTCTTCAAAAAATGAAAAGAATGTATCTTTGTAAGCTATGTGGAGCTAAAACAGAACCAAGGTCATATTTTTAGATTTTACAAGTAATTCTTATAAATTGCTTTACCTATTATATAGTTCTTTCTTATTTATTCTAACGGAGAATAAAGTTTTAATTATATAAACCTTCAGAGTAAATATGGAATTGAATATCCAGTACCGAGGTATTTTGATCTCTAACTTTGCCTTGGAGAAATTCAATAAAATATCACTTTTTGGTAGTCTATTTAAGTAAGGAATACATTGATAACATCTACTGTTGGTAGTATGTGACCGAAATATTGTATTTTAGTACAAATTTAACAATATACCATGAGTTTCAAGTTATGATACAAAATACAAATTTCATTAATTACATGTTCACTTGTAATTCAAAGGTATTGTTTATTATTTGACCTCAGTCTTGTGAGTCATTATACTATACAGGCAGATGTAAGTGATAATAATGTGTGACAAAAGTTCATAATAGTGCGTGACTACAGTTTATAATAGTGCGTGACTACAGTTTATAATAGTGTGTTACTACAGTTTATAATGATGCGTGACTACAGTTTATAATAGTGCGCGACTACAGTTTATAATAATGCGTGACTACAGTTTATAATAGTGCGTGACTACAGTTTATAGTAGTGTGTTACTACAGTTTATAATAATGCGTGACTACAGTTTATAATAGTGCGTGACTACATTTTATAATAGTGCGTGACTACAGTTTATAATAGTGCGTGACTACAGTTTATAATAGTGTGTGACTACAGTTTATAATAGTGTGTGACTACAGTTTATAATACTGTGTGACTACAGTTTATAATACTGTGTGACTACAGTTTATAATTTAATGACTACAGTGTATGAAAGCAGTTTAAACACTGTAACACCCTTCAATATTTATCTAGATTGAAATGCTACGTTTGTGTTTAGGATTAATAATTGCATTCATATCGCAGTAACTCCTTAGTTAACATATTAATGTATCAACATGTAACTCTATAGATAACGTACTGGTTTAAGGCTAATATTTTAATTATAAATATGTTCAGTTGGGGCTTCTTGCAACACAAAATACTGTAAAGTACTGTACTTAGTAATACTAGTACACCAACAAGTGTAGAATATATAGCTCATTTTTAAGATAACATTTTATGACTGTTCCGGAAACCCGTTCCACAAGGTAATCTGACCTTATTAAAAGTACGGTAATAAAACATCCGCCTTGACTACGAAAAGTAGTTTTACTAGTTTATTTTATGGATAATATAAAAATGGAAGAAAACCGTTTGTTAAATTTTGATTCGGTTAGATGAAGCATTGAGTTGAAAAAGAGAGCTAAAATTCACAAACATGATTGCAGTGATCAAGTGGGGTTCTGTCAATAGTATACATTAATGTCAATTAAAACACTTTTGTCTACTCCCGTTTCTCCCGTTGGATCAATTAACCTTCGCTATACACTGAATAAAACGCTCCGTTTTGTTAGTTCTAAATCACTCTTTTTAACTAAAATTTATTTAACATTAAATATGTAGTCTATATATAGGAATTTGATTGAAAGATATGTCCTTCTTGGAAGTTTAATATTACGCGACGACTAGACAGGCTAGGTAATTTGAATTTTTGAATTAAATATAAGTACACCAGCAGCTTCTTGAGTTTTGGTGTATTAGAGTTCTTACTTTTGAAGAAATGACTACAGCTCGGAGTACAAGCATGTTTAACTCATACACAACCAAGACCTACAGGACTTTGCCAATAAGTCAGAAACTTAAAATTTGGCTGCTGCCCTGATATTGGAACTATGGAACATATGAGTTACGTAACAGAGTAGTGGAATGTTATAACAGATCACTAACCTGTTTAAAGTGATAGAGTAATAGAATGTAGTAGCAGGGCACAAGAATGTTTTAGATGACATGCAAATAAAAGCACGCACATACAAATAAAAATAAATATAAAGATAAAGACGATAAATTCTTTAAATGATTAACAAAAGACAAACATGAAAGTATCGAAAATATTCTCTGAATTATTACCAAACTAAAGAATATTTCTGTACATAAATATAAAATTACAAAGCAAGGATTTACAACAAATAATGACACGCTTTTGATGTGGAACATTTAATTATTATATATATATATATATATATATATATATATATATATATATATATATATATATATATATATATATATATATTATAACAGTTTCCACCACAACATTAAACTGTTATTATTATTATACACCACTTGAATATCACCTTTATTATTTTTTGACACCACTAGAATATCACCGTTATTATTATTTTTTGTTTATATGTTTTAGCAGCAATTTAGTGGTTAAGGTCTAATTATATTACAAGAAAATAAAACGATATCCTTAAGAAAACCATTTTGATTCAAATACAATGTTTCAATTCATGCTACATTTCACGGAACATTAATGTGTTATCAAAAGCTTCATTTATTAAGGATATAATACTTTATTATTACTAAATTACAAATTCACTATTTCATAACCTTACATAATGAACAAATCTCCATATAGACTACCAGTACAGTGAGCTAAGGAATGTATAATGAGCACAACCTCGCTCAAATTATGAAACCTTTATTGGAATTGTGATCTGCATATTGATGAAATCAATTTACTGATAAAATCAACTAAAATCCTATCAGATGTTTAATAAATTTAATAAAGCACAGCACTAATTATATTCTGTTTCGTTATTTTACATAAATTTTTCATAAACCCCATTCATTTCGTTGCATTCATAAAACGTTAATCAACATGGGAGAAACAGAAGTGTACATGCAAGTCATGCGTTACTACCATCTGTAATGTGACAATATCTCAATCTTTGTAACATAATCGTACTCCATGGAGACAATTAGGCTTCACCCTTCGTACAGCACAATGTGTGGGTTACAGTATAAGGAATTTATTAAATCACCACCATGAACATCAGAAATGCCTTACAATATATGTAATCTGGTCTTTTACGTGCAGCTGGTTCGTTTATTTCTGGAACATTGCCCTCAATTGTGTTACCGTTCCAAGTTTGGCACATCAACCATGTGCTGGAGAAGGTACAGCACAGCAGCACTCTATTAGACTTGTAGGAATAAGGCATAGGTACGAGTATGGACGGGTTCCTGTTGAGCTACTGAGTCTACACTTGGGTCTTCCTTTCCTCTGCTCTAGACGACAAGTTGCAGACGTCAATTTCGTGAGGAGAATAATCATGTAATCAGCAACCTGTTCTGAGCTGAGTCGTATCATCTCCGTTGTGCCACCTTAACTAGATCACGCCATCTCTTTGTGGCCGGAGGTTTCCACGGCCCTAATTATGCTTACTCAATTGGAACTAATTATGCCTTCTTAATTGGAATTACTCGTTTAGCAATAATTATGTTACTCATGTTGCAATTCCGCGTTTGGCATGAATTATGCCTGCTCAAGTGAAATTACCCATTTAACACTAATTATATATACTTAGGTGTATATTACTCGTTTGTCACAAATCTTAAACATTCAGGTGGATATTCCTTGTTTGACACTAATCACACCTACTCAAGTGCAATTCCTCATTTGGCAACTAATTATATCTACTTAAGTGTATAATACTCGTTTGACACTAATCACACCTACTCAAGTGCAATTCCTCATTTTGCAACTAATTATATCTACTTAAGTGTATAATACTCGTTTGACACTAATCACACCTACTTAAGTGCAATTCCTCATTTTGCAACTAATGATATCTACTTAAGTATATAATACTCGTTTGACACTAATCACACCTATTCAAGTGCAATTCCTCATATGGCAACTAATTATATCTACTTAAGTATATAATACTCGTTTGACACTAATCACACCTATTCAAGTGCAATTCCTCATATGGCAACTAATTATATCTACTTAAGTGTATAATACTCGTTTGAAACTAATCACACCTATTCAAGTGCAATTCCTCATATGGCAACTAATTATATCTACTTAAGTGTATAAGACTCGTGTGGCACTAATCATACCTACACAAGTACAATTCCTCGTTTGACAACTAATTATATCTACTTGTGTATAATACTCGTTTGACACTAATCACACCTATTCAAGTGCAATTCCTCATATGGCAACTAATTATATCTACTTAAGTGTATAATACTCGTTTGAAACTAATCACACCTATTCAAGTGCAATTCCTCATATGGCAACTAATTATATCTACTTAAGTGTATAATACTCGTGTGGCACTAATCATACCTACACAAGTACAATTCCTCGTTTGACAACTAATTATATCTACTTGTGTATAATACTCGTTTGACATCAATCATACCTATTCAAGTACAATTCCTCGTTTGCATTGCATCAGCAATGCTCAAGTGGATGAAGTCGACATTTTTGTATCATCTGACTCTGAGTTGAAGAAGAAAGTCTTAGAGCTGTTTAGTTAATCGTGCTTCCAAGTTGATGTGTTGCTATGGCTGATATTGTTGTTATTATATTATAGCGAATACAGCCTTGTTATTGGTTTATATTTTATTTTTTGAATTTTGAATATATAGGTGAACTAAAGCTACACTAAATTTTAACATAGAAAAATTTATTTTATTAGGAATCAATAATTCGTTTGATTATTTATTTAAGTTCTATTTTTTTGATTCGTTTTTCATACTCTGTATCCAAAACGGCCTTTTCTCGACTGAAGGTCGGTCCGTTAATTTGATGTATGAACCCTTGATTAGCTTCCTTTTAAAGAATATATTTTCCTGGAATAATGATGCTATCAATAGATAATAGGTCTTACGATACACGATGTAACAAATTACACATACGTTTATCAGCCAAACGGTGTTTTACATTTTACTAGGAGTGAAAAAATGCAATATATGTCTGTACATGTACACAATGCTGGGGTACATAGAAAAGGGAATGGACTGTAAAATTTAGATCAAACATCAGTGTGATGTCACTGCAAACATCAGTGTAATGTCACAGCTGAATGCCAGATCCCTAGTTACAGGAATAGCAGAATTACTGATGTGCCTGTCTCCTAGACAGTATTGGACTATTTGCATACATATATTTCACAACCAATGTTGATGCTACGAAACATTTTATTTTGCGTGTTTAAATATAAAAAATAATTTTCACGGATTGTATGATTTTCATGAAAAATAACTCGATCATTAGTTTGACTTTTCTAACTGTTATTAATACTTTTCTCTCAAATAAATTGTTTGCAGGAGTATTTTTTTGGCTATATTAATCGTTTTTACTAAAAGTTAAGTTTATAAATTTTCTACTAAACATGCTATACATAATGGTTAAACTTTGCATTTCGGAAATTTTACAAGGATATTTTTTTAAATAATTACAGGATTTTATATTTATTATACATTTACAGACATTGCAGTACCATAATAACTGTCCAAGTTTTTATGATTTAATGACAAAAAACAAATAAAGAACACCGAGTAGGATAGCCTAGGGGATAACTTACAGCGTAAAAACACGAGCTAACAGTGGAAACAGGTCTCATTGTTATCCAGTACAGAAAAAGTAAGGACAGAGAGCACACTTAATAAATAATATTTTAAACTAAACTTTAATTCAAATCCATCTTAACAGTTTCAAAGGCCAAAATTATAACATTTATAATAAATATATAAATGTTATATATGAAATATATAATATATTATGTTAAATATATAAACATAATTAAAATTTATAGGTTGTGAAGTTTAACTTAGTCGTTCTTTAAATAGTAGCATTAACTCTCAAGCTTTTGACTTAAATAGATCCTAATGAAGGCAAGCAGTATTTTACCTGTTAAAGGTTATAAAATTCCTACAGTACTATAACTTAAGATATGTATTAAAATGTCTGAAGTAAAATTTAAGAAATTATAAAGTTTATTAAAGATGATTAAACAAAATATCACAGTTGTGTATATATCATTTAACCTATGCGAATTCAAGACCATATTATTATTAAAAGGAAGAAGTACGCCACTCTATTCGATGAAAAAAACAGGATCGAAGAAAAAAGATTACTAATGCAAATTTTACAATTTTAATTGAAAATTCAATAATTTGTATCAGGTGATCTTTTAAGTGATACTTATTAGATAATGATAATATTACGAGGTAAAAGTAAGCCACGCCGCAAGTCGCGGAACGGGCTTCGGGTAATTCATTTTGAGAGTTAGGCCGCATGTGATATACTATGTCAAATATTAAAATGATTACATATCGTAGTTTTAAAAGAATATACTAGATAAAAATACTGCTTCAACACTGAGGGAAACACACAGGGAACTAGTGTGATAATTAAAAGTGCATTGGTAATAGAGTCAGTGCAGTTGCTAATGAATAATAAAACTTAGTGCAGCAGGCTTTTGTACATCGAGTCTTTCAACGCCACACATAGAACATCTCATACCCATTGTGGTTTTACGAGTGAAATATATTTTCGTTTCTGCTCACGTCTTGAGAATTTTAGTATCTAATATTTAAACCATTGTACATATTTTGGTATACAGCAAATTTTCGGTTACATTACAAACCTACTTGGTGGAGTTTATTTGGTTCTCGATTATGTGCCATGTAAAAAATCTTGTCTTAGATATAATTCTTATAAAAATTTGAAATATAAGTATGATTCTTTTTTCTTGCAGTATATTTCAATAATTGTAATAATAACGCAATATTTTTGTGCACACGAATAGTATATTAATTCACTATTACTATACAATCATTTTCAACTTACTAATTTGAATATGACACGTAATACGTTAAACGCATTATTGTAGCAGGCAGTTCCTAAATGAAACACGAAAAAGTCATTGAATTTTAATTATGTAAATTTTAAATGAACCTCATATAAATATTTTATAATTTATTTAAATTGTAAAATCAATTTTATCACAAATAATTAAAGAAATGGCAATGGTAATTAATAATTATCAATGAATATCAACCAGCTTACAAAGAGTCACATACTTAAAATGAAAAAAATGGACTATATACCTTAAATGGAAATATCCTATAATTAATTTAAACTTAAGAATTACATCTACTAAATTATAAGTTAAGTTGTGTAACGAATATAATATTGTTACGTTTCCTAAGATACAAACCTTTCAGTTCAAACGTTATTCAGCCATTAATATATTAGGAAGAACGTGATATCAAATTGTGGTTCAGAGAACGAAAGACGTCTCTAAGGTCTACAGTAACAATAGAAACATGAACAGTAATCAATTTCCAATTTAGATTGGCCAGCCATTGTTAACCGCTGTTTTGTATTCATCAGCTCTCCTGCCCCTTCAATAGTACCAATCAGAACAACCAAAGATCCTTTTATTTTCTTAGAGAGATTTCCTTTTTAAAATATCCGAATATTTTTGATTGAACGTATGGGTTCACAAACCTGCCATTTTCCACCTCTTACTTTTGTTACCAGCACATCGACTACTATTCTTTCTCGATCCTCACTATGGTTCGCCCGCAGCTCTTAATTTTCTGAATAGTGTTTTTAATCGCATTATTGACTTATTTTTATTTATATTCTAACTTTTCTCCTAGAAAAAGTCAGCGTTATCTAACATTTTTCTTTTGTCCCTATCTCAATGGAAAATAATAAACAACTTTAGTGGTTTCTATTCTAAGTTATCCTACCAACTATTTAGCGAAAGCGCTACCGATTATAATTATTTTTGAAATCTAATTATACCTATCCCACAATACTACATACCTTATTCTTTTACGATCCTAATTTGGTCACAGCACTATCAAATTCTACTTTCTCGATCCTAAATGTGGTTCGCCCTCTTCACTACCAACTCCGATCCAAACTGTAATCCGTCCACAGACTATTGATCGCCATTTCTTATTCTATTTTTAATTATTCCACAGCTTAACCGATCCCCATTCTCTTTCAATCGTAACTATGGTTCATTCAAAGGACTACCTTCTCCTATTCGTTTTTACCTATCCCCATTCTCTTTCACTCCTAACTATGGCTCACGCAAATGACTACCGACTCCTATTCGTTTTTACCAATCCCCATTCTCTTTCAATCCTAACGATGGCTCACGCAAAGGACTACCGACACCTATTCGTTTTCCATATTATTCTTCAGTGATAACTGTTGAGTCGCCTTTCCACAACCTTACAGACTCCGATTTGTATCAACGTCCTATATATATAATTTGTACGAGTATTCCCTCCTTGAATTCCAAAATTACGCTTTTAGTAGAGATGATCTAGAGATGATTTCTGAATCATAATATCGTGTTCAAACGGTCAATTCTGAGCATGAACCTCCCTGTTACTATCCAGTTAGACTCTTTACCTTGCTTTGCGTTACACTCCAGCTTTATAGCTGACTCCGGTCAACTTCAATTTACCCTAAATATAACCTGGTATACTGAGCAAATCCGATCAAAGCTATTGAGGTAGATTTATGGTAGACCAACATTTTCATTACCACTTTTTTATAGTTATAATGCTCAAGATCATATTCCTTTTCTAGGGGGAAATTGGAAATTACGGTTAAAACTACAAGGTAGGTTCAACTTGTAAAACCAGCTAAATGTGAACCCTTATTGGTAAAACGTATTAATTACTATGATATTGCCACTCACCTATATCATAGTAATTAACACTTTTTACCAATAAGGGTTCACATGTAGATGGTTTTACAAGTTGAAAAAGCATATGTTCCATAAAAACTGACGAGCCCTTACATCTGGAAATTCAATAGATATCGTCAACCTCAAATTGCGACAGTTCAAGTAAAAGGTTGGTGGTAATTGTGCACAATTTATTGATAAGACTATTACTTGAGTGAATGGGGCCCCTTGTTTTTAAAGTTTTTGAAAGGCCTAAGTATGAGAACAGATCTCCTCGCATTTTGGTAAAAGAGGCTAGAATAGGCCTAATATTTCAAGGAAACATGACGGAGTTGACCCAAAAATCTTTTCATACTGCAGGAAGCGGGCTCACCCATCCCCTTACCGAACCGAATATCCTGTCGCTACGGACGCAGATTAGGTCTTTATTAGGACCCAGTCCAATGAGATATTTCAAGCTTCTGCTCTAAGTAAATAAGAAAGATAAATACAGGTTAATGTTCGTTGTCCAGGAGCATAGTGCAATTTGCGTTGTATTAATAGCACACAACATGTTTTTTTTTTCTTGGAAATCCAAAACAGGAATATTTAATAAGAAAGTAATAGACTGTCAAGAAATCAAGTTTTGGTGAAGGTCAAAATAGGAAGGTATCAAAATGGAAAGAAAGAAGACATGCTAATTTTTTCCCAGGGCAAATTGATATTTTCCTGGAACACTTAAAACCGACATAAATAATAGTTATATCATTACCATACAACCAGATAAGAGAGCACAATTCACCACTTCCATATGGATGTAAGGTATTTGGTTAGGGGACACTGATTAATTATTTTTACGTATCTAATAGTGGATTTAAAATATTTTAAGTTTGGAACACGTCATATTTTAAAAGAACACGCCAAGCAAAAATAACTACGTAGACTATTACAGGGGAAGAAACCTTTTTTTTGCAAAGAATATGACTTAATAAAGGGATTTAAATGATATAGAACTGATTATTTGCTAAATTTACATTTAATTTTGTTTCCAATTACGACTTTTCGATATAGAGTAATTAATAAGAAAAACTGTACCCATCTCATGTTATAGAACGCGGATTATAGATTGAAATATGTAAAAATCACTTAAAATGGTGATGTATAAAAAAAACGTGTACAGATTTTTTTATTTAAGTTTTGATTATTGAAGGTTTGTGAAGGTATTTTATTTTTGCAGATATTTGCCACTTTTCATTGAAAAGCTCATAATGGTACATTTGGAAAATGTTTAGTATAAAGATTAACGAACTGATATCTCAGTTTACTGTAACTTATAATCTGTGTCCTTTCTTATGTGTGTTATGCAAATAAAAAAAAGCTTAACAAATCTTACTTTCTTGCCTTTTAGAGCCAGTTCTATCACTGCAAAAAATGCAGTTTTGTTGCGTTCATTTTGTGGTTATTAGCGGTTAGTAGTGAAATCTATGACTATAAAAGCTGGAGAATTTTATTTTTTTAATATCTGTCAGTTTGTCTACATGATATCGGAAATCGAAAAAGAATCTACCTACAGATTTGAAGTTTTCATGAAGCTTCATCATTCGTGTACAGATAACTCAATTTTCAAAGAAAAATCGTTTTTTATAAACAATGGTATTTAAGTGCGAAGGAAAAAAAAATGGTAAGATTTAAAGTTTCCCCCGTCTTGATTATAAGCAGTTTTCGGTTATATTTAATTCTTTGTATCATAGTTTTAGTTGTTATCCATTCCCATACACTGTAGCTTCATTGTACATGTATATGTAGGTAATAATTTATTGTCTTCTCACCTCATGAAGAGGATAGATATACATTATGTAACATATAATGATCGTATATCTTTAACAACTTATTATACTTTCAAGCTCTCCATTATCAATAACAAACTTCAAACAAAGAACTGGTAGGATTTCATATTTTACAGCCGCTAATTTCTTTTCACAAGTCTGAATATAAATTAAATGTCGTATATTTATATACAATAGCTATTAATTAGTCAGTTTATATATTTTACAATGTATTTTGGTTAAAGATAGTAAACGCTGGTATGGTTTGAATGACAAGTCTAATTATGATGTATTTACCTTATCGAAGAAGACTTTGCAGTAAGTTTTGTCAGGTTGACGGACGTAATCTTTGAAGGAAATGGGTTTTCAAGCGACGTCTCTTGTTAATAATAACGGATTGATAGACGGTATCTTTGTCAGTCTTCTCCATTATCTAACAATATCCAGCGTCCAGAATGACGTTACTGTTTTTAATATTTAAAAAAATAGTTTGAATGATTACAACACATTCATAAAGAACTAAATCAAAAGTTACAGTGTGGCTGGTAATGACACACAAAGATTTTTTAACTGAATTTAGTTGGTCCATAAGAAAAGGCCACGGTATACAACGATCTATAGTTTTCTCCCCTCTTGTCTCCAAAGTTATCTAATCACTTGGGACAAAAATCTTGTTCTGTAATGTCGTGCCAGAGTAAAACTTTGACTCTATTAGTGCATTACATCATACTCACAGATGATAAGGTGTTTACTACCAAGCTTGACTACTGTAAAACTTAATCTAACCAAGGTTTGTTGTTGTTCTTCTGAAGGAACCGTCTTCCCTCAAACCAAGTTCCCTCAGGTAATTATTAAACCTCATTATACTACTAGTCCCTATATTTGAATCCTTGGCGTGTCTCTTATTCGTCACAATAGCAATACTCTAAAGGAAGATATGACGTTTGTAATTCCGACAACCGCTAAAACTGCTTCTGCCGAGCCAGACACTAAACTTTTGGGAGGATCTGTTTGTAATTTTCTCAACTCATCCCCAGTCGTATTTCCAACGTAGCTCTTTGGTATGTCTCAGTTGTTCATCCTAAATTTTCCGCGTTAGGTGAATTTCCTTACTATGACTCTTTCCTTCAAAGAACGCAGTGCTCATCTTTCAGCACGGTTCAGGTTCCTTGTGACCTGATAAAAGGGAAATTCCATTAAGGCGTTACACACGTTTTTGAGATTCCAACATCCTATTCATCCTCAGGGCGGAAAAATAAGTCTGTTTTAACAAAATACTGTAGTTAGTAACTAATAAAAGTGCAGAAGTAAAAAGGACATGGTAATAGCGAGTTCCAATAAACCAGGCTTACTACTAATTCTATTCCAACACTTCTTTCAACCTAGCTCTTGACTAATATTAGGAAATGTGATTTACCATATTCTTAATGGTTTGTTGGAGGTGGTGTTTCAACACATATTGTAAAAAAATTTCCCAATGTTGTGAGTCATGAGTAAGTTGGAGGAAACGTTCTAATTATTAGTAAGGGGAAGCCTGCTCTGTTTGCTCCATCATAATTTCTACAAGTGTGTACCAAACTGTGTTATAAGAGTCTTCCGCAATTTTTACAACATAAATACAATTATTCAACAGAAATAAACGCGGTCAGATCCAATTATAGCAATAATGTAGTAATGGTAACAATACAATATAACACTGTGGATAGAAAAATTCCTCCAGTTGCACCTTAACCTTCAACTTGACCTTGATGACGGTACTTTGATTAAAGATAACAGCGACGCGAGGGGCCGTTATGCTTATCTCTCGGGCAACCAAAGCCAGAACCGAACTTATCGACCTTAATTAGTTAACCCTGGCTGATAAACGGGAAATATAATTCCTCGTACCGAATTGATGAACACATGGGGTTGGATATTACTGAGGTCGTAGTATAAATACTTGATTTACAAAGTTTACAATAAGTTTAATTGTGGCAGTTAAAACCTACAAGCAACACTTCTAGATGATAAAGTTTTTATTACAACGTTGCTGAGAAAATACAGTAATAATTATATTATTTTATATTTGAGGGTTGAGCTTAATGCTTCTAATGTTCATTTTGCCTAAGAACTTAATAATAGACTACATCTTTAAAGTTGACTTCCCTTCACGTCGATATCGACTCATACGCGCGGCGTCAGCATCTTGAAGTCTACAACATGAATAATGGAAGTACTCGAAGTTGTACTCATAGTTAAAGAGCACTCGTAAAACTCGTTTAAAACTAAATCACGACAGTATTAGCCATTTATCGAGACAACTCAAAATCACGGCAGTATTAGCCATTTATCGAGACAACTCAAAATCACGACAGTATTAGCCATTTATCGAGACAATTTAAAATCACGACAGTATTAGCCATTTATCGAGACAACTCAAAATCACGACAGTATTAGCCATTTATCGAGACAACTCAAAATCACGACGGTATTAGCCATTTATCGAGACAACTCAAAATCACGACAGTATAAGCCATTTATCGAGACAACTCAAAATCACGACAACGTGGTACCGTCAGACAGACACCACCACTATTATCTATATTAAACTTCCAAATAAAACATTACGAAAGTTAAGTTACTTTACTAATTAGAATTTTACATTATATTGCATTTAAATTAGATGTCTCACATGAAAGGGCTAATTTATAATACCAAAATATAAATTCTACTTACGGACGGCTTAAAAAGGGATAGGTCTCTCCTATTATTTTTTTTTAAAAAAAGGGAAAAAGGACGAGGCGAGTGAGCTGTTGCTTGGCGGCAAGATGATCAGCTACGAAGTTTGAGAGAGAAAAGATTATTTCGCGTGCTAATTAGGATATTAATCTACCAAGAATTTAGTTCCAAGAACGTCAGATCAAAATTCTGCTAACCAGTAATGACTAACAAGGCAAAAATATGTATTATATGAAATGAAACTAAATAATGGTAAAAAATTTACAAAGATAATTTTCTGTATCATTTTATTTTCAGACATTTTCCGATTCTCTACTTGTCTCAACTATAAGAACAAGCTTACAACGTTTTTTATTATTAAGCTGAGGTGTAAATATCTTAGGAGTGACTTTTCTTGTAGAAATTTATGTCATGAATCTAGAAATACTAATTAAAGTGTATTGCTTACAACTACTAATATACATAAAGACTAAAATACTAACTTTTGGAGTTTTTTGCTTTATTTATTTCTCAGTGATGAAGTAGAGTAATGTGGAATTTCCAAAATAAAATATTGCCTACAGACTTGTATGTTACGAAAATTTGAATTACACGAGACAAGTTATTTAATGATTATGTAACATGTTCCAAGAAAGTATTTTTCAGTTGAAGGCATCATTAAAATAATAAGATAAAATAACTTTTCGGAATCCAACAACCTTTATGCATTAATTTTTGGAGATATAATGGTGTCTAATTTGATACTTTCTTCAAAGAAACTTATTTTAAAGACAGTCCGTATAGTTGTCTGAGCGTGGGCAAATTTTATAACTCAGTGACTAGAAATTACTGTCTGTAGTCTGCCTATTTGTCTATATGTCTGTCCACAACATTCACGAGAGCAAAGTGGCCTAGAGTTTTAAAAATGGTGTACCGTAAATTACTTAATTAAATTTCATATAATGTAAATTTCGCAACCTAGTCAGCCAGTACCATAATTTAATATTATTTTTATCCAATGTTTTTAGTTCTTGTGTTCTAATTGGCAGCAACGTGGCATTACATACTTTTCCTTTACTATCTAAAAGTGGTGCTTGTAAGTTTTCGTAATTAAACTGAACTTATAAGTAAACTTTGCATGTCTAGTATTTATTTTGTCTACGACCTCAGAAGTCACCACCCTCATGTGTTATCGTCCAACGGTACACTGGAATCAGCCAACATTTGGTTTTATGGTTAACAATGATAACAACGAATAAAATAAATTTAAAAAATATGAATACAATGACAAGGCATTTTAAATGATCGAATGATCGACTAAAATGAGCTGTAGGTTTTACATTTTGTATCATAGCTCAGTAGACCCTGTTACGCTACACGTGTGTAGTACTCTTGCCTTTATTTATAACAACTCCTCTCTGCACACAATAAACTAATTGTCTATTCTGTGTATTCAAAGTATACAATTGTATTTTTGGAGTAATTCTGATATGTAAAGATCTTTTAACGGATAAACGTGTTTGTATTGTAATGAAACAACGCGGATCCTATAAAAACACAAAATGGTTGTGTAAGAACAAAGCAATAAACCACTTAAAGAAAGATGGTGAAACGTAAACACGGAGGACGTGAAACAACTGAGAGCGATGTAAGAGACAGCCCCGGGGCTACTCAGGCTTTGAGCTCGTGTTGATACAGGCGTTCCACTGCGTTTTCTTGTTTCTTAGAATCGAATTAGTCTGTTGCTAGTACAACAGTGGTAAATTAATCAAAGAGTACTAAGCAATACACAGTAGTAAGAATGTAAAAAGTTTGAAAAATCTCTAAATACATGGAAATACTGAAGAAAAAACTCGGAATATGCAAGTATTGGGTTATAATAATAGACGAATTGTATATTTATCTTTTTTTATTTAAGATTATTTTAAGAGAAAATTGAACTAAAGTAGCTCTCCATCCAAACAGTAATGTCAAAACGAGGCCCTGATGGAGATTTTTACTTATTTTTTATTAACGATTTATATAACATACAAATTGAATTATGTTAAATATGCATAGGTTGTTTTTAATATTCGAAATGTGTTATTACAATAGTAGTCCAGTATTCTCAAGTTTTTGTATAATGTAAATGTGAACTACAAATATGAAAACTATACCTATCACTTTCTAGCTATTATTATTATTATTATTAATTAAATGTGCTAATATTGCAATATAAGTGACGTGGAAGCATCAGGGTTTCTCACGGCAACGTAGTATAGTGGTTTATACGGAGCCAGACAACCCTTGGCTATAATCCATCATCATTACCGTCAACAGCTCCTCACTGTGTTCGACCTTCTCTCTCTCAGCGCTTGACTTCCTTCAACAATAGTTGCACTGTGAATGTTACAATATAAAGTTTTAAACGGGTTTAGTACAGAATTACTTGGTATACATGTATTCTGTAAGATGACAAAAACAAGATTCATTTAAACATGTATGATTTTGGTACAATTTCATATTTCATAGTTCAAGTGAAACCGAACACGTTTGAAAAAAGGTTTTGTAATTAAATATGAATTTTGGAAGGTATAGTTACGCAAATATTAGATGCAAATAGAATTATATTCTTTAAAACTCTATGACACGTAAATTACTAACTAAATAACATAAATCAGATTTTTTCAACTCATATGTTTTAAAAACATAACATAGTTATTATTTTAGTAACAAGGGATTTAATATGGAATTACCTCTAACAAGAACTTCGTAAGTGGTAATACAGTCAATTTTGGTGAGATATTATGTTCTTAATTTTAAATTTAAGCTCTTTAACATAACTTCCCATAGATAAGAAAACAGAGATTCAGATTTTTATGACGAATTGCAGAAATTTAAGGGTGGAAATTTTTGTGATTTTGTAGACAGACCCGAAAAAACCGGTTGCAGAAAAAAACTTAGAGAGCTATCGTCTGAACGAGATTAAGATTTGAAAAACTTTTATTATTATTTTCCAATCCAAAATCGACTGCTCTATTTTAATAAAAAAAGCAACAGTTTTCATGTATCTATAAGATACTTGTGATTTAACTTTTCTAGATTTTTTAATAAAGTATTATTAATGATAAATATTTTCAATTTATCTATTAACTTTCTAAACTAGTGATCTCATTTTCAAACAACGTTTTAAACACACCAGCTACACATGGAATATGAAATGTCACAGAATAAATTGATGCCATATTAAATAACATGTGAATCATATTTGTAGTAGTGATTTTTAAATTCAATATCTTTTTATTCTTACTTACCACTCTTTTACTGAAAATATGACACTTGTCCTAAATAAACCATTACAGCATCTTGATTGCGGCTAGCTATAAAAGGCATATATTATTCCCAACTAAGACATATAAATCGGGCTATCCTGTATTATATAATAAATTTGGTTATTATAAAAAGAGGACACATACGGAGTGATTGTAAAATTACCATTAAGCTTTGGGAAGTACTTACACATTTCATAATAAATAAATATTATAAGTGTTTGATAATACTTGGTTTTTAGTCCATCTGTAAAATATATTGTGTCTTATTTACTAAATTTGTAGTCCATAAATTTAAATATTTTCACTTATGATATATATATATCACAATACATATGGTATGCTATCTATGCTATGATATGCTATGACTATCACTGTTAAAAATAATGCCTTTTTAATATCCAAGTAACATGGTGGGTTGTCAATAACTTTAATGTAATATTTAATACAAAATATCACTGTACTCATTTACTGGAATTATATTTTTTATTTGTATTGTAAGACCAACCAAAATATCCTTATTTTATCTGAATCTTACAATTAAGAAGCCATAACAAGATTTAGAATAATTCATGCAGATTGCAGTTGAATAATTTTTCTAGAAGGCACGAACAAGTAATTCCAGGAAAGGAAGTTGGTTCTAAAATGTTACTTGGAGAGAGCTAACAGAAACATACATGGAATAAGTTCTTGTAATCAATATATAAACCTGTAATCGTTTCAAAACCTGGAGATTTAAAAGATTTCGACAAATTTTTCCTCAAACAAATATTTATAATTGTACTGTACGTGCATGAAACAATAATTTCCATTCTAAATATTGTTTACTAAGTATAAATACTTAAATGTTGTGTTATATTTCCAAAAAACTTGTGAGAGGGATCCTCCGACCGAGATTAAGACTTGAAACACTTTTATCCTTTAGTGGATAAAGAATTTTATAAAAGTTGTTAAAAAGTTTTATAGTAGCCTCAAGGCTTGAGAACACAAGTCCATAAAATCCTCTACAAACTTGTATCGCAAAATATTGTGTTATCTTATAATGTTAGACTACACGCGTATTAAAACTTTCTATAATAATCTTCTCAATAAATTACTATGATATGTATATATTGATATACTTTAGATTGACTCTAAATTCTTGAATAACATAGTTATTTTGGTTTAAAATGCCATTGCACTGATAATATGAATTTTGAGAAAAGATTTAGTTAGCATATATCTGACAAAACTAACGTATTAAGTTGATAATATGTAAGGGTTTAATTCACTTACAAATACTTTATAATGGATTATATTTTTTGGAACATTTATTCCAAAGAAACATTAACTACATTTTAAAATTATGGATGTTTTATTATTTATTGTAGTATTGTTTTGAAACGTATAATCATTGTAGTTTTAATTGCAAATAAAATACTCTGAGTAAGATGGTGTAGCCAATTAAGTATTACATTTAGTCAAGAATCATAGTGATAATAAATGTTATTAATTACAAATAATTTAACAGAAGTTTGTTAGTAAAAATTTGTATTTAGGATATTTCTAAGGAGAGGCCGTTGCTCATTCAAGCCTTACACTATGCTAATCATACAAAAAACAATAATGAAGAGAGTCGATTAAATTAAGATCGATAGTACTGTTTAAAAGTGCAGGTTTTTAAACTTGAACTATCTCTAGCACAGTTCAAAGTCCGACGTCTTAGACCGCTTGGCCTTTGCACTCCAAAAATCATACAACGTAGTTAAGAAACCAATACTTTCGTTAAGCCAAGATTTTAATAATAGAGCGTATTCATATTAAATGTAAAATACCTTTGAAATGTATTCGTGCTTTTAAACACTTTTTTATCTCTTTAAATTAAACCAAAAAACTTTTGCTTGTTTTCGTGCAAAAATAAATTCTTAGTTAAAGTATTATAAACTCAAATCTTTAAGTATTTGGGCATTCTGTATTGATTTTATAGCTGTTATAAATTTTAGTATCTTATTTCTAAGAGAATTTCATCAAAACCACATACGGCGAGTTTTTTAATGACAGTTGGTCTTATGTTATGACTACTCATTGATTTTATTACGTAATAATTTTGTTGAAAATATTACATTTAGTTATAATTAAGATTACTACTATTTATTATTATTAAAAATTATTAGCCTCAAGAATTTCCTAAGTGCATAATAAAACCCAATGAACAACACGATTATTTTACTACAAGTAAAAACTAAGTCAACATTCTACTCTACAATATGGTTTGTTAGAGCAACACTGGAATTGAAACTCAAAATGAAGACAAACTCATTTCAGTAAGAAGATTGGTATTGAAATTGCTTGAGTGGAAGAGCAATTCCCAGGTAATTTTCCAACCGTACTTTTAGTCGAAGTATTACTATGAACTTAGAATTACGGTCGTAAAATATGGTTATTAAGTATAACTAGTTTGGTTCTAAATGTATCATCCCCGGTGAAGTATCAGCATTTACAATTTAATCTTTGTACAATGCGAATCGAGGAAGGTATAATGTTACTCTTTACTGCAAATATGTCGATTTCAACTCGGTTAAAGACACAGCTTACATAAATTTATATTACCAAGCTTCTTGGTGTGGGTTTTATTGGACAAGCGCTAACGAAGTCTGACACTCTAGGTGCAGAAAACCTGTATTTCTGTCCGCCTGTCTGTCCATACGGTATCTCGAAACCAAAAATATATTATACCTGTAGACTTTAAATTGAACATGAATCTCCATTTATATATTCAAGGAAAATGACATTTGAGAATAAGGCACTCAATGGAATTTTTGCGTAACAAACATTTTTAGTATGGTTTTATAATAACCATGATAACTATGGAAAACCAACGTGTAAGAAGCAAAATAAACAAATGAGTGAACACAGCCATTATGACATTTTGACATATGACATAGTTATACATGATAGTCTAACGAAATGGGGTATAGACCGCGTGATGAGATAATGGTTCAAGTTCAGTGATGCTATATGTCACTGAATGTAATGTAATTGGGCATAATTGGAACTTTATATATTGGTCTTATAGAACTCTATGGTGGCAACGAGAATATCGTTGATATATAGATTTTTAAACTAAGTGAGTTTAATCCTAAGACAATTTAAAATGTGTCATAGTAAAAAAATTATTAGGAACATATAAAACATTGTGCCCTGTATCGAAATAGAGTAAGAAATCATCCGGAGCGGTTTTGCGTAAGTTAAAGCCATAAGTTACTAGTATGAATAAAAAACTAAACGCAACACTAATTATTAAATTAAACTTCAGAATACAAGTCATAATAGGTCTTAATTCGCCGAATAACCACTTACGATTGACCAGACGACAATTGCAAATAGCAGTCGTCACGGCAGAAAAAGATGGCATTTATTAAGTGCATGTTTTAGTTAGAGAAGTTGACAAACAAAGTAGTGGTCGTGATACCTAACTTACGCATGTAACAACGCTTTGGTATGATTAAATTTGTTTATTTTAACCTAGTTTGTAATTATGTGTTAGGTTATTTATTTACCTGAAGAAGAGACCAGATTGTAGATATCGAAACGTTGTGTTACTGATTCTTTGTATCATTGAGCGATGGAAAATTTCCGGAATAATACTGTTTTTTTTTTCACAAATTATTAGTTTTGATTTTATGTTACATATTTTTGTTCAGTTCCAAGTGGAAGGAATTTTTTTTTTAATTTTAAACTGTGTTTTTTTAATAAATTAATTGTGTGAATATTCTAGGATATTATTAAATTAATATCCCTGTAGCTAAGAATAAGTGTCATTTAGTGGTCAAACATTGTACCAATCTGCTTATTCTTAATGGTTGTTTGTTAGATATAAATTGGACTCTGAATTTATAGTCACAAAATAGTACATTTGCCTATGTTGTAAAATAAATAAATTAGAGGTGTGCTAATGAAGAAATGGTTTCTGTAGTTACCACCAGCGCATCAAAAAACCCTAAGTATTTCCAATAACACAATGCTACTTTAACACTTTTTACCTCTGAATATTTGATCCAATACTGCACCCCATATTAAGTTTCATAGCCTTGCACTTATATTGGTGTACACCTGTTACGCCCGATATACTTCTAACCTTCAACGTTTACCCAGTAGGGATCACTTCTGGCTGGTTTATACCTACCAGTTGAAACCCACCACTGAGCACAGCAAAAACCGATGTGCCACTTCAATCTGGGCCACCTTATGGATGTCCAGTAGCGGCACATCACTAACCGCAAATGTTGAGATTCTGGGGTTCATGGGCAATTCGATAGGTCTAATCTACTGTGGAAGATGACTGTTGGAGTTGGTGGGGTTTTTTCCCTTACCTCAGAGGTTCTTGTTAACCTCAACAAGGGTGTGCCACCCCCCGCCTACTTTGACTGTAGAGGCTCATTCAGAGCTGGCCTCCCCTTCTTCCAGGATGACTTTGAGATGTAGTGCCCTAATTTCTTCCTCATGGATCTCGATAGGAGGCGGCCCCTACTCCATAACCTTACCCATCCTGAATATCCTATCACTCCGGAAGCAGCGCAAAGGTTCTTACAAGACTAAGTGCAATTTATAAGCTTCTTGTCCTAAGGGAACAAAAAAAACCCCTCCAACGTTATAAAACCGTTACAACTTGAGTATCTTTACTTTTATTACTACTCAAGGACATTGCTTTTCATTTACGGTCCACTTTCTGAGATCTGCCTGTTTTCAGATATTTCTTGCAACTCCGATTTACAATCATTACTTATATATTTATTTACATCAAAATATTTAGGATCATTCACTTGTTCTACGCTCATACAGCTCAGATATATGTAGGCACTTTATCAATTTTACTATACTAAACTGGTTGTAAACAAAATTAAATAAATCCTAAACAGGCATGTTACAAAGAAAAGAATACATTTTCCCACTTTGGTGGGAATAATTTTCTTTACATTTATAACATAGACTTTTCATATCGTACATTGTAGGAGTACGCCACTTTACCTGTCGTAACAGTTGCACGCAAAATATCCAGTCTGTAGTTACTTATAAGGGGAAATGCTTATTGTGTTACATAATGGCTAAGTGTAATGGCAAATGATTGTATTCAGTTTTTACCAAAGTTAATCATAATTACAAAATGTGCCTAAGAACAATATAAATATGTTTCCTATCACACAGCTAAACCCGATGTATTGACACGGACCATCATCAAACTCTATGGTTCTTATATAGAAATGACAAATGTAAGTAATGCAAAATTTTATTCTGTTGTTCAGTTTGTTCTCGAGCCACGCAGAGAGGCAGATAGACTGAGATTAAACTTTGTAATTTTTAATCAATTTGCCATATAATAAAGTAATATACAAACTTAGCCCTTTAAGACGTTCTCTTAGGTCGGTACAGCCAGTCCTTAACCCTTTCGATCCCAGCCATTTTTTATAAAAATATCTACCAAAAATCCCACTATTCACTGTAAGGGATCTACTAAAAATCCCAGCACTATTTTGCCCGTTTTGCAAAACTTTGCAAAAAAATTATTTTTAAACTTATTTTTCAACCGATTATAATGATTTCTTTTTCTTTTTATTCAGCATGAAATATACTACATTATAGTGAGTGTAAAAAACATGCATTCATGCAATAAATTATACATTATAGAACAAATTAGCTTACCTGAAAAAAAATTCCGAGAAACTTTGGACTTTGTTGTCAAAAGAGGTACACACACAAATTTTTTAGCACGTATATTGTCATTGCACATTAAAGTACACATAAACATAAAACATACACAACAAATTTTGTCAATTTATTCCAACAAATAAAAAAAATACAGGTTTTTTTTATTATTATCACGTTTTTCAGAAATTGTACTTTTTCTCAGTATTACAAGAAAAGGCTTAACTAAATGTATAGGCCTAACATTAAATAAAAAATGGACTGAGATAAAATAAATTCAATGTAAAGAATTGATTTACAGATATATAGTTATTGGAGAAACATTCTAAATATATTACAAAAAACAAAAAAACATTACTTATTTAGCATTTGTGGCGCGGATAGCATTTTGGATGCAAGCCTTTCTTGCAATTTCGACAAATAAAAGTGGATTTCCTTCTTTTCCCCCCCTTACTAGTGCTTGCTGCACTACACTCACAGCAGTTCTTTTCTTTTCTATTTGGTAATTTTATAAAAAATTCATTAACAGGTTGAGGAGCATCACCAGCACCACATTCTCTGTCCGAGTTGCTTTCATTCCCAGGTCTACTCTCCTTCACATCAAACCACTCACTGCTCAGCTGATTAATTAGAGACACAGTAAAATGTAATCTAGACATAGGGTTGGTTGTATTCTCTTTATACAGGATGTATGCATTCAACACCATACGCCCAATTATATTAAAAGTAATTTTTTTCCAAAATTTTAAAGTTTTTCTGTCACTGAGGTACTGGTGGAGCATCTGATCATTGCTGTCAACCCCTCCCATATAGTCATTATAGGCCCTTATAATTGTTGGTTTATTTGTAATGTAAACCTTGTTTCCCCTTTTTTTAGATCTTTGTCCATTAGATGCCTTTGAATTGGTTGACAGCAAGAGCACAGGTTTCTTGTTGCTTTTTCTTTGCCTGTAGCCTAACATCAGCATGTAGTTCTTTCTTTTGTACTTTCTCTCACCCACATTGTACTTACTCAATATGTTGGGAGGGATGCCCTTTCTATTTCTACGAAGGGTTCCTGTTAAAAATGTCAATTTTGAATACAAATCTTTAGCCAAATTCAAGGAAGTAAAAAAGTTGTCCACAAATAAATGGTAGCCTTTGTTCAAATAACCTGGTTCTAAAAGTTTCATGACCACTGTGTAGCCTAGACCTGTTGTTCTGTTCCTTTGCCCTTCAGGACCTTTGGCACCTTGATATACAAAGAAGTTCAGGCAATAATGACTCAGAGCATCGCATAACACCCAGAGCTTAACGCCAAACCTATGGTGTTTCTTTGGCATGTATTGCATTAAAGGATTGTGGCATTTTGTTGCGATTATGCTTTCGTCAATAGACAGGTTTTCCCCTGGAGTGTAGTAAAATTTAGAAATGTTGTTCATGTGGTCAATGAGTGGTTGGACTCGGGCACATGGGTCGTAACCCGGTTCCTTGGGTTTGGGCAAGTTTGTTGTATCTACCAAATGAAAGAAAGATAATATTTTCCTGGAATCGGTTTCTGGTAAACATTCTACTATACCATGAGCAGTGCTGAGCTTCACATTTCCACCAATAGCTAGGAATTGATGGCTTCTTATTTAGTCCCATGTTTAGAAGTACGGTTACGAAGGCTTTCATTTCTGCAACTGTAAACACGCTGCCATATACGATGGCTTTCATCTGGTCCTTTTAGTAGGTTTAGAGCCGATATAGTCTTCTCAGCATACATGTTTGTGTACTTGACAAGTCTTTCCCACAAACTTATAGTAAAGAAAAGCCTAAAGTAAGCTACAGCAGGAGAGTTGCAAGGTGGACAATGTTTTACACCTGGCGATTCCTGAAATGAAAACCTATGTGGATATTCCAAATCATTGTCTTCATTGACATCAACCCAGTCTTCCTCATCATCCCCAATATCAGTATCACTTCCACTATTAGGTACAGGTGGTCTAGGTACAGGAGGCCTAGGTACATGTCTAACCCCAGATGGCCTGTTTGTTGGATTGGTTACAGATGAGTTTTCATTATCATCTGTATCACTAGATGACAAAAGCTGTCCTACATTAGCCCTACTTGTGGATGGTGTATTTACATCAAGTACCGGTTCATAAGTAGGGTCGTCATCTGTGTCATCAATATATGAACTGCTCTCACTACCTGAATCAGCTTCTGATGAATCCTCACCAAAAACTGTCCTCTTCTACAATACGCCGAACTGTATTGTCACTAAGTGGCGACCTTGCACGCTTCATTTTACAAACATAATGCAAAAATAACCAACTACTATTATGCAATAAAGTCGAACAACAACGCCAAACTCACTCCACAACAAACTGCGACAATAAACTGCGTAGTCATTCACAGCTGGCCGGCACAGAGAAATGAGTTGCAACGCCACGTTGATTATACGTCGTATAGTGCTAGTAATGTACTGTATAAAGTTCAGTTCACAACTTTATTGGAAAGATTGATTCTTTATGATCATTTTGATATATCGTAAGTGAAAGTTTAGTTACGTTTTGTATTTTATAACAAATATTCTGTAAACGTCCGTATAAGCGGACGCTGGGATTTTATGCAGATACCGCGGACGTCCGTATAATCGGACGCTGGGACTTTATGCAGATACTTTTGACGTCCGTATATACGGACGTTGGGATCAAAAGGGTTAAAAAGTAATTTATGGACTAATAATTTATAAAACGTTTAATTCATTATTATGCTTTCTTTCATGAAAGAATCTATAATAATTCTTAACTTTTCTTTTAATGTACAATAATATGCTCAAAACATAATATATACTATTTTGAATAAATAATCTCAACAGTTTGGTAAAATTAGAGATCTGTGTTATAGCGTGCATTAATGATTGGACACTATAACTAATGACTAGAATCCAGTCATCTGCTATGAAATGTTTCAGAGTAAACAAAATTCTAGAAGGTGTGAAGTGACACTCGAGCATTGCCAGTGTAATGCAGGTTGACAGTGTACGGCACGGCGCCGTGGGTGTTTAACTTGGCTCTCTCATACGGCTGTTGTTGGAAGTTTAACTTTCAATCGTGTAGAACAGTGTTTCATGTGTTTGTCTACACTACACAAACACTTACATTATCTGAGTTAGGATAGGTGTGAAGTGACTTTCGAGCATTGCCCGTGTAATGCAGGTTGACATTGTACGGCACGGCGCCGTGGGTGTTTAACTTGGCTCTCTCATACGGCTGTTGTTGGAAGTTTAACTTTCAATCGTGTAGAACAGTGTTTCATGTGTTTGTCTACACTACACAAACACTTACATTATCTGAGTAAGGATAGGTGTGAAGTGACTCTCGAGCATGGCCAGTGTTAATGCAGGTTGACATTGTACGGCACGGCGCCGCGTGGGTGTTTAACTTGGCTCTCTCATACGGCTGTTGTTGGAAGTTTAACTTTCAATCGTGTAGAACAGTGTTTCATGTGTTTGTCTACACTACACAAACACTTACATTATCTGAGTAAGGATAGGTGTGAAGTGGCTCTAGAGCATTGCCAGTGTAATGCAGGTTGACATTGTACGGCACGGCGCCGTGGGTGTTTAACTTGGCTCTCTCATACGGCTGTTGTTGGAAGTTTAACTTTCAATCGTGTAGAACAGTGTTTCATGTGTTTGTCTACACTACACAAACACTTACATTATCTGAGTAAGGATAGGTGTGAAGTGGCTCTAGAGCATTGCCAGTGTAATGCAGGTTGACATTGTACGGCACGGCGCCGTGGGTGTTTAACTTGGCTCTCTCATACGGCTGTTGTTGGAAGTTTAACTTTCAATCGTGTAGAACAGTGTTTCATGTGTTTGTCTACACTACACAAACACTTACATTATCTGAGTTAGGATAGGTGTGAAGTGACTTTCGAGCATTGCCCGTGTAATGCAGGTTGACATTGTACGGCACGGCGCCGTGGGTGTTTAACTTGGCTCTCTGATACTGCTGTTGTTGAAAGATTAACTTTCAATCGTGTACAGCAGTGCTTCATGTGTTTGTCATACACTGCACAAACACTTACATTATCTGAGTTAGGATAGGTGTGAAGTGACTCTCGAGGAATGCCAGTGTAATGCAGGTTGACATTGTACGGCACGGCGCCGTGGGTGTTTAACTTGGCTCTCTGATACTGCTGTTGTTGAAAGATTAACTTTCAATCGTGCTACAGCAGTGCTTCATGTGTTTGTCATACACTGCACAAACACTTACATTATCTGAGTTAGGATAGGTGTGAAGTGACTTTCGAGCATTGCCCGTGTAATGCAGGTTGACATTGTACGGCACGGCGCCGTGGGTGTTTAACTTGGCTCTCTGATACTGCTGTTGTTGAAAGATTAACTTTCAATCGTGTACAGCAGTGCTTCATGTGTTTGTCATACACTGCACAAACACTTACATTATCTGAGTTAGGACAGGTGTGAAGTGACTCTCGAGGAATGCCAGTGTAATGCAGGTTGACATTGTACGGCACGGCGCCGTGGGTGTTTAACTTGGCTCTCTGATACTGCTGTTGTTGAAAGATTAACTTTCAATCGTGTACAGCAGTGCTTCATGTGTTTGTCATACACTGCACAAACACTTACATTATCTGAGTTAGGGTAGGTGTGAAGTGACTCTCGAGCATTGCCAGTGTAATGCAGGTTGACATTGTACGTCCACGGCGCCGTGGGTGTTTAACTTGGCTCTCTCATACGGCTGTTATTGAAAGATTAACTTTCAATCGTGTACAGCAGTGCTTCATGTGTTTGTCATACACTGCACAAACACTTACATTATCTGAGTTAGGATAGGTGTGAAGTGACTCTCGAGGAATGCCAGTGTAATGCAGGTTGACAATGTACGGCACTTAAACATTACTCGAATTTGTTCAAATTATTGTACAACATAATTTGTTTTATGGTGTTTGAAATATGATAATTACTTACATCCAATTAGGGTACACACTTTATACTAAAATGTAAATTAGATCTATAAATACAGTAATACACTCGATATTCTACTGAAAGTCTATTTACAAGTATATCTTATTATGATATACTTCAGATAAAAGAACCTTTAAAAAATGCAATACGATGAAAACTTGATAAATGGATAAAAAAGTTTGTAAGTTACTCAAATTCAATGTTTTAATCTTAATTTAAAATTAATATATATATATATATATATACGAGTATATATATTTATTTATTTAAACCCAAAAAAAGCATTGTTCTACGTAGCTGTTATATTACAATTCTCTAGCTCAGAGGCACAAAATAAGCTGTATTAAGTGATGTAGCACTTAATATTAATTTATTCCCTGTTATTCTATTCAGCTTACATATTCAGCAGGTACACAATACTTTGTTATTAGTATAGTTCACAACGGTTTTATGAGAACACTAGTAGCTTCAGGTTATTAGTTTTCCTCGTTTTCCACCGTCTAGGAGTTAACCTTTACGTCTCTTTTATGTCTGCACGAGAAAATACAACGGAAAGTTGCCCGTGGTTTGAAACAGGTTCTGGTTATAAAATGCTATTTAATTCATACTAGCGTTTCATTGGAATTATATTTCATTTTATATACAAATTGTATTTGAAATAGGTTTTAATTTAGTACTTTATACTGAATATTGCTCTACACATCGAGGCCAAAACAATAAATGATTTTTTAAATGTTTGCTATTTCTGGAATAGCAATACTTTCATACACTGTACATGTTGGATAGCTTAAAGGATTTATAACAAATCGACACATAATTTTACTTAGTTTACCCTTTAATACACAAAGAATTTTAATGAGCATCTGCTATTTTGCTAATTTCTGTTAAAATTTTTGGTATAAGAATATGCATTCCTGATTCCTCTATCATAGTAAGGAATTTAGGATAAAGTGTCCGTTAATATATTTGACTCTTCTGGCTTTTAACTGCTTCTACATTGAAAATAATGTATCTTTGTAAGCTATGTAGAGCTAAAACAGAAGGCCGCATTTTTAGATTTTAAAAGATGATTCTTATCACTTACTTTACCTATCATATAGTTTTTTCTTATTTCTTCTAACAGAGAGTAGGGTTTTATTTAGATAACCCCTACCAGTAAATTTGGAATTGAATATCCAATACCCGAGTTATTTTTATCTCTAAATTTGCCTTGGAGGAATTCAATAAAATATATATTTAAGTAAGGAATGTATTGATAACATCTACTGTTGGTAATCTATGACCGAAATATTGTATTTTAGTACAAATTTAACAATATGCCAATTGAAAATATGAGTTTTAAGTTATGATAAAAAATACAAATTTCATTAATTACATGTTCACTTTTAATTCAAAACTATTGTTTATTATATGACCTCAGTCTTGTGCATCATAATAGTATACAGGCAGATGTAAGTTATAATAATGTGTGGCAAAAGTTCCTAATAGAGTGTGACTACAGTTTATAATAACGTATGAAAGCAGTTTTAAACACTGTAACACCCTTCAATATGTAACTAGATTGAAATGCTACGTTTGTGTTTAAGATTAATAATTGCATAAATAACGTATTTAACTCGATAATTAACATTTTGATGTCTTTCAACATGTATCTCGAAAGATTACGTACCGGTTTAAGATTAATGTTTGAATTATAAGTATGTTCAGTTGGGGCTTCTTGCAACACAAAATACTGTAAAGTACTGTACTTAGTAACACTTGTACATCAACAAGTATAGAATATATGTCTCAGTTTTAAGATAAAGTTTTATGACGGTTCCACAAGATAATCTGACCTTATTAAAAGTACGGTAATAAAAAATCCGTCTTGACCATGAAAAGTAAGTTTTACTAGTTTATTTTATGTATATTAAAAAAGGACATAATATTTGGTTACATTTCGATTCTGTTAGATGAAGCTTTGTGTTAACAAAGAGAGCTATAATTCACAAACATGATTGCAGTGATCAAGTGGGGCTCTGTCAATGGTATACATTAATGCCAATTAAACACTTTTGTCCGCTCCTGTTTCTCCCGTTTGATCAATTAACTTCGTTATACACAGAATATAACGTTCCGTTTTGTTAGTTCTAAATCACTCTTTTCAACTAAAATTTATTCAACATTAAATATGTATATATTGGAATTTGATTGAAAGATATGTCTTTCTTGGCGGTTTAATATTAGGCGACTACTAGAAAGGCTTGGGAATTAGAAATTTTGAATTAAAACATAAGTGCACCAGCCGCTTCTTGAGTTTTGGCGTGTTACAGTTCTTACATTTAAAGAAATGACTACAGCTCGGAGTAAAAGCATGTTTAACTCATACACATCCAAGACCTACAGGACTTTGCAATAAGTCAGAACCTTAAAATTTGGCTGCTGCCCTAATATTGGAACTATGGAACATATGAGTTACGTGACAGGATAGTAGAATGTTATAACAGATCACTAACCTGTTTAAAGTGATAAACTAATAGAATGTAGTAGCAGGGCATAACAATGTTTAAGTGACAGAGTACTAACATGTTTTAAGTGACAGAGTAGTTAGCATGTTGCGACGGAGTGCTGGTATGTAGTGACATAGCACAAGCATGTTTAAAGTGACAGAGTACTAACAAGTTTTAAGTGACAGAGTAGTTAGCATGTTGCGACGGAGTGCTGGTATGTAGTGACATAGCACAAGCATGTTTAAAGTGACAGAGTACTAACATGTTTTAAGTGACAGAGTACTAGCATGTAGTAACAGAGTACAATAGTGTTTTAGGTAATATAATACTAGCATGTTGTACCAAAGGATTGTCATATAGTCATGGGTTATTAACATAATTAAAATATCGGAGTATTAGCTTGTAATGACAGAGCCCTACCAGGTTTTAAGTAAAAGAATACTACTAGGTAGTCACAGAGTACTAGAATATTTCCAAAAGATTATAAAAACATATTTTATTATCATTTCTTTATAAAAAAAACTACATATTTCCAGGTAAAAAAGTTTTAAAATTATGGTTTGAGAAAAATTCACTACAGAAGTTGATTGACAAATAAACTGGATGATTTGGCTGCACTTAGTGGAATTTGAAACGGAAATAAATTCAAAATTCACATTAAATAATTACTTTACGTGTTATGTGTGGAATTGGACGAGGGTACCTAGATTCATTGCTATATTTTTTTTTCATCAAAGTAATATATATTCTTACCAATGTACCTCTTTAAAAAAAATACACAGATGAAAGAAAGCAAATTTACTTCAATATTGTGCATTAGGTTTTGACCCTTAAATTGGCACAATGATATGTCACGTCCTAAATTATAAAACAGATAACATCAATCAATTTCACGTGTAGATTGACACAATCAACGCCAACTCTGACAACCTCGCAAGGACTGACAAGTGACAGTCTCGCGTTAAATTTCCCAGGAGATCAACTCACATATCAAGGGCTGCTGGACTCCTATTGGTCAAATTAAATTGTATTATATTTAATTTCCTAGCCAAAAATAGAAAAATTCAAAATAAAAATATGAAACGTTATTATGATTGCATCATTACACTGTTCAGCGTGTAACTTAACCTCTCTATATTGTACGTTATTTTTATTTTTTAACTTAATAAAATCTCTCCTACCTTAACCTAATTAATTTCCTTCTGCTTCACTAACGAAGAAAATCAATTTTAAATTGAAACATAACTGACCAGCAACCCATATCAAATATTTTACAAAATTACAAGGTAAAATAGAAGCAGTAGTTCTCAACCACTAAATGGTTTTCATTTTGTTTTATAGTCTTAGGCAACGACTGGAATAACTACACATACCATAAAATAACATATTTTATTGTTTTTATGTAACCGACAACATTCATTTCTTTTATAAATCATCAAGTTTGGAAAACCTAATAGTTCTTGGGAAACTTTAATTCAAATTTATGAATTCAATGGAAAATAAAAAAGATTCGTATATTTTATTTACTTATTAGTATTTACTAGTATGCTTAGATATGATAAAAGACATATTGGCTTCTAGCTACAGGAATAAAAGATCTTAGGCTTAATCTAGTGTGTGAGATAACATGTTCAAGCACTAGAGTTTTGTAACCTGAGTTGGACAGTGTTTGAAGTGGCAGGCGAGAGTCCGCAAGTTGATCGTGTTAGCTCAGTTGTCAAGAGTTGGATCCGCTATCCAGATGTTCTTCTGCTTCTTGTGAATTTTGCAGGATGCCTCAAGATACACGTTTCGAAGATAGAGATACAGCTATTAATTTTTTTTCGATTTGCTCTTTTGGGTTAATCAAAGTTTTAGAATTATTTGATTACAGAGGTTTTTTTGAGTACTCTGTATAACGTCTGAAGCATTGGAAGCCCTTTAATCTTATAAGGCGCTGTGTATGTTGTCTTAGTCCAGATGTCTAAGAAAGCCCAGTGGCTTCTACGTTCAATCTATGACTTAACCATGCATTCACTTAGATTGTCTTGAATGAACTTGGTAAGTAAACGCTTCTTTTCTACGTCATCCAGATAGCGCTATAATGCATGTAGAATTTTTAAATCAATTCCGTTAGTGAAAATATATTTAAGGTAAGGTACTACTGTTTTTCCAAATTAATTTATTGGGCGGATAGTGAAGGCTCTTTAAATCAGCAGCTTTGGAAAATTTTTACCTCTCTTCTTCCGTCCACATTACAAGTCCCCTTTATCAGATTTTAGCTTGAAAAGAAGAGATGAAATTATTAAGGATATTTTCCCCATTTAATCTCGGTGACAACTATGTATCAGCACTACTATTTATCATGTTAGTTCGCTTAAAGATTTGTACGCTGTTCACTACTTAGATTTTACAACTTATATTTTGATCCTTGGCAGGTCACAAACGTAATAAAATTAATGTTATTCAGTCACTTTAGCATCTTATATATTCAGTAGACTCAACTGTGCACGTGAGGAGAGAATGAGAACGTATCTTCATATAGATTAAGTCTTCTTAGTGTAGGTTTCTCTGAAGTCAAAACGTGGCAAACAGTTCGTTTAGAGCTTCTTCGTTGCCAACTTTTTAAGGATTTTTAAGAGTAACGAGACTCCAGATTCCAGTAATGTAATGCCTGCGAAAGCGCCAGATTTCAGACGTTGCAATAAGCGCAAGCTAAAAAGGAACTCAACCCAACATTCGTAATGAGTTGTTGGTACTAATGTCCTTCATACTCCATGGTTGAAGACAGCGTTTAACTCAGGAAAGTCACCGCCTGAATGTTCCTGATGAATCCATATGATTTGTATGCTAAATAGTAACTTTAAAATATAGCTGTTTTCTATAAGTACCTATGTGTTAGTTATATGTGTAAGTTATGTGTTGGCTATAATTATGTTCTGGCAGTAAAAGCGTCCGAAACGCAAAAAGGCACGAAGCGTCAAAAATGTTAAAACACAAAACCAATGTTTCAAAGTTATGAAAAGTGAAAGGCGTAATTGATTTGTCTGTGGCTGTAGATATGACAGGAAATTAAAATGCTTACACAAAACAACAAAGAAACAAAACACACAATAAGATTACCAGTACAAATTGGCCAGCCTCCAAGCTTTCACCAACAATTTAAGTGAGAAAGTAATTAAAACTGTACAGCTCTTTTTCATACAAAAGGATCGTGGATAACAATCCATTACTGGCAGAGAACTATCGGATATTTTACAGGAGATGATTAGCCGTTCCATTCAACACGTTGATTGCAATGCCTAAGGGAATGAGCCATCACAGAGATATAACTTTTTCAGTCACACGTCCATCAACCATCAACACAAAGCTTATGATGTTGTTCCATTTTGGTAGAGGAAAACTGTTTGAGTATCTATCAGTCTTGAAATTTCATCTTATATTCATCCTTTAAAATACTTCAATATGCACGTTTAGCGCAATTTTAGGGGCGAAAGTAACTTGTAAAGCACCATAAATCTTAAAGAAATCAACTTAATGGAGTATATACACAGATATATGAAAATATTGTACAGTAAATACTTGTATAATGGCGGTTTAATTTAGACTCGGCAACTGGCTCGGCTCTGAGAAGCTGTAAAAGAATCCAATTCCATTGTAAAAGCCAATATGGAAATTTCCTCATTAGAAGTGTTGAAATAATTGTTGAATGTGACTTAGCTGTGTTCTCTTTCGTTTGTGGTTATAATTATTGAACGTACTGAAACAAACGTATTATGGTTAACCGATGTATGTATCGACAACCAAACCAGCCAACTTGATAATGTCGGAGTCTCAAACTGTTTGTATTACTTCCTTAGTTATGTAATGTAACTACAGAAATAATTCTAAATGTTAAAATACTGAAGGACCTATACAACATTATCATTTAGGCTATATGCAGTGTGTTCTAAATCATATATTTACTGATGGGATCTTGGAAACTAAAAGAGGTTCAGCAAAGATTAAATGGACAAAATAGATATTTCCACTATACCCAAAATGTTTTTAAGATATAATATAACACAGTAATATCATAGTGCTTTTGCGTGTTTTTAAAATTTATCTTAATCAGAGCAACAAAATATAAAATGTATTAGGGACAAACGCAACCGCATCAATAACTAACCATAAAGGGCAACAGTAACTTGTAATCTGTTTGACTAGTTAGATTTAGTGGGTTATCAACTAATTCGTTCATAAGGTTTCTTTAAAATAAATGAAGCCGATTTATACGTGTTCGAATAGGTGTGTGACAACAGATTCATAAAAATAATACGTATTAAAGAGTAGAGTGACTAAAGCTAATGCAATTAAAATTGTGTAAAATATAATGGTGTTGTGGATTCAGATATTTACCAATTACTCCGTGAATTTTAAATTGAAATTAATCTACCCTAATGCGTTATCCAGTTCAAAACAGATTGCAATGCCGTAAGGAATAGTTATCAGAGACATATAAGCGCTTCCTCCCATAAACCAACAAAGCACCGAAATTAGTCTATCACGGCTACAGCTCGCCTGAGAGTTCGTGAACGATTTCCAATAGTCCAGCTATAAAATACTACGAAATATGACAACCAATGTTGTACTGTCATCCTTTTACTCTCCATATATTTGTAACTGTCATATCTGTAATTTGACAAAACCCTAAGCGCTGTTGATCAATTTTCACAGTATAACAAATATTCAGATGCATATTATACAAGTGAATCGTAACTCTATCTAAATCGCGTAAATTTAGGAAATTTTCTTTGGTAGTTATAACTCTTTCGGATAACTAGCCTGAAAACAGAAACAAATTTCACTCTACGAAGAATACAAGGCTTTTGATATTTTGAAAATATGAAAAAATTGAAAAAAATTTATAATGGTAAATTATTGGTTAACTAATTTCGTGTACTTGGCCAAACATTACAATATCCATAACGCATTAATCTGTCAAGCTGGGGTAGTCGAAATAAGCTAATGGAGCACAGCATAAAAAGGACTCTTACTGCAGTTAGGAAAAAATTGTCCTTTATTTGCAGAAGCAATATTTAAAATTTTTAAATTCTTAATCAGAGATGTAACTTAGTTTCATGTCCTCGATAACAATAGTTATTGACGTTAAATACACAAAATGATGTGAGTCTATATTTCATTAAGTAATTTAATTTAAAAGTTAAATAAACTGTTAATACACACACAGTTTACCTTGGTAACGAAGTACAGGTGAGGTGAATAGTAATAAATAAATATTAGCCTTGAGAGCTATTATAAATAATTTACTATAACACTCGTCGATGTTAAGTACTTACACTATACCAAGTACGTATATCGATGACTGACCTGTTTAACTGATATAGCCTTTTTGAGCAAGTAGTGTGTAATCTAGGGCACATCCTCCTTGCCATCGCAAAGTGCCTGAAATAAATAAACTAAGAAAAATAAACCCTTTTAAATAGACCATGATTCATGGCTCTACGGATGCTATGACCGTAAGAACTGATCTTAACTACTAGGAACGGCTACACAATGTTCTGCTAAGAAAATTGATGACTACGAATCTGCCTATAACAAAGCTAAACGAAATAATTTTTGGAAAGGGTTTGCACATGCAATTTCACCATTGGTATGATTTATAAAACTAAAAAAGTACGAACCGAATTACTTTTATCGTGTTTTGTAATGGGTGTATTAATATCAATATTTATACACACAATATACAAGTTCTCGTCTTAATACGAGAACTATTATCGTAACTATTATCAAACGTAAAATTAATACTTATGGGTGAAGCTAGTGAAAAAAACATCTTCATGGCTGAGCCAGGCTGATTTTCCCAGCGGATATCACATTTGTACCGGAAGGGAGTTTGTAACTCATCTACGTATACAAAATGAGTGGTTTATAGTTATGATTTTTTATCGTAACTTTCTAGAGTATCATTTTGTATAATCAGTACAACTGCGTAAGGGAAATTATTTAGGAATCCTCCAGGATGATTCCTTATACTTAATCATTACAATTATTAAAACATAATAAATTGGTTAGTGTTGTTGTTTTTTTTTATAAAGAACGAGTTTAACTTTGGTCAGGGAATAGTAATCATTCGAAATGACCAGTCCATGAGAATGTTTCACTGGGCAAAGGCCACTAAAGGCCACTACACAACAGGACTTTGTAAGGCTACATCAACACCCAAAAAGGACATCTCTGTTGTTGATGTAGCCAGCTGTGTTTGTCCTGCGTTACTTGTGCAAATGACCTTAAAATGACATTTTACTCTTAGTCTCCGATAACTCTTACGTTTACAATTACGAGTGTAATACTAGACTCACAGTTCTGTTACTCCACTCTTAGTATTTGGTAGTCTTTGGAAATGTTACGTATACCTACTATTATCACACTGAAGGTCCATTAAACACTACATTTATCTAATAATTTGGTTAATTTATGACGTATATACTTGCATCCTTTAATAGTTACAAATATTTTACTAGTTTTGTCCCATGGTGCGTTTTTTTAATCACGGCTTACTCCTATAGATAGGTTACTTAATTCTCTATTATTTATAGCCTATAATCTATGTATTTTTTTAATTAAAACTTAAATTAAATGAAAATTTTGGAAACTAAATGTTAGGATTTAATAGATTGTGAAAAGTTAGGATAAAAACGAATATTCAATCCTTTGACAAGTTAGTACTGGTAGTTTTAAACTGTTAGGAAGGCGGTTCACTGCCTTTAATTGATCAGAACTTGTCTTGTTGTACAGTTACGTTATATCTGAGAAGGCTATTGTTCTCCTAGTTGGATACGGCTCGGCCAATGAGAAAACACCGCGGATGTCCATCAGAATTGGTGGGAAGGGGAAGTATATAACCGCCAGCTCATAATATTCGCACTTCTTTTGGTAATTTTCGTGAATTAAGTTAATTACACTGCGCCGTGTTTCTAAATTTTTTTCCGCGAGGGATTTTGAGGTAAGCGTCAAATTTATTGTACGTTATATTGAAATAGTCTTCCCGATCTAATATAACATTAATTTTGTTGTCTTTTTTATAGGAAAAATTTTTATTCATAGAAACTTCAGAACAATTTGCATAACTGATTCTCGATGAACAATAGAGCACAATAGAATCATTATATTATTGTAATTAAAATCAGACTCTGATTAAAATACCAAACAAAAATGTAAAGTACAAATTAATACAGTAATACCAATAAAAATGGCCAACCGTACACGCAAATAAAAGCACGCACATACAAATAAAAATAAATATAAAGATAAAGACGATAAATACTTTAAATTATAAACAAAAGACAAACATGTAAGTATCGAAAATATTCTCTGAATTATTACCAATCTAAAGAATATTTCTGTACATAAATATAAAATTACAAAGCAAGGATTTACAACAAATAACGACACGCTTTTGATGTGGAACATTTAATTATTATATACATATATATATATATATATATATATATATATATATATATATATATATATATATATATATATATATATTATAACAGTTTCCACCACAACATTAAACTGTTATTATTATTTTACACCACTTGAATATCACCGTTATTATTATTTTTTGTTTATATGTTTTAGCAGAAATTTAGTGGTTAAGGTCTAATTATATTACAAGAAAATAAAAACTATATCCTTAAGAAAACCATTTTTATTAAATACAATATTTCAATTCATGCTACATTTCACAGAACATTAATGTGTTTATCAAAAGCTTCATTATGAAGGATATAATACTTTATTATTACTCAGTTACAAATTCACCATTTCAGAACCTTACAAAATGAACAAATTTCTATATAGACTACCAGCACAGTGAGCTAAGGAATGTATAATGAGCACAACCTCGCTCATATTATGAAACCTTTATTGGAATTGTGATCTGCATATTGATGAAATCGGTTTACTGATAAAATCAACAAAAATCCTATCAGATGTTTAATAAATACATCACAGCCATCTGTAAAGTGGCAATATCGTAATGTTTGTGTCATATTTTTACACCATGGGGGCAAATAGGCTTCACCCCTCGTACAGAATGATGGTGTGGGTTACATTATGGGGAATTGATTCAATCACCATCATGAACATCAGGAATGCCTTACAATATATGTAATCTGGACTTTATGAACTCTTTGCGTGCAGCTGGTTCGTCAATTTCTGGAATATTGCTCACAGTTTGTCATTTTCCAAGTGAGGCACATCAACCAGCTTGAGAAGGTAGAGCACAGCAGTACTCTATTATAGTTGTAGGCATAGGTACGAGTATGAACGGGTTCCTGTTGAGCTACTGAGTCTACACTTAGGTCTTCCTTTCCTCTGCTCTAGACGACAAGTTGCTGACGTAAATTTCGTGAGGAGAATAATCACGTAATCAGCAACCTGTCCTGAGCTGAGTCGTATCATCTCCGTTGTGTCACCTTAACTAGATCACGCCATCTCTTTGTGGCCGGAGGTTTCCACGGCACTAATTATGCTTACTCAATTGCAACTAATTATGCCAACTCATGTTGCAATTCCGCGTTCGGCATGAATTATGCCTACTCAAGTACAATTCCTCATTTGGCACTAATTATATCTACTTAAGTGTATATTACTCGTTTGACACTAAATACACCTAATCAAGTAAAATTACTCATTTGACACTAATTATATCTACTTAAGTGTATATTACTCGTTTGACACTAATCATATAAACTCAAATGCAATTCCTCATTTGGCAAATAATTATATCTACTTAATTGTATAATAGTCGTTTGACACTAATCATACCTACTCAAGTATAATTCCTCGTTTGGCAACTAATTATATCTACTTAAGTGTATATTACTCGTTTGACACTAATCGTACCTACTCAAGTATAATTCCTCGTTTGGCAACTAATTGTATCTACTTAAGTGTATAATACTCGTTTAACACTAATCATACCTACTCAAAATATAATTCCTCGTTTGCATTGTATCAGCAATGCTCTACCCGATGAAGTCGACATGTTTGTATCATCTGACTCTGAGCTGAAGAAGAAAGTCTTAGACCTGTTTAGTTAATCGTGCTTCCAAGTTGATGTGTTGCTATGGCTGATATTGTTGTTATTATATTATAATGAATACAGCCTTGTTATTGTTTTATATTTTATTTTTTGAATTTTGAATATATAGGTGAACTAAAGCTACACTAAATTTTAACATAGAAAAATTTATTTTAGTAGGAATCAAGAATTCGTTTGATTATTTAAGTTCTCTTTTTGATTCGTTTTTCATACTCTGTATCCAAAGCGGCCTTTTCTCGACTGAAGGTCGGTCCGTTAATTTGATGTATGAACCCCTGATTATCTTCCTTTTAAGGGGAGTCTAAATTCCATTTAACGATAATATTAACTTTATGTTACATATCTCTGGAAGTTAGTAACCTAGAAACCTACATTTTTGTTTGTTTGAAAGAACAGCTCTTTAGTTAGTTCCGCGTAAATTATTGTTATTATTGGTAAAAAATAAAAAAATTGGTGATTTTTTTTAAATATGATTTTTGTAAATTATTTTTTATATTTTTTCCATTTGCTAAATTTTTATTTATAATTGGAATATTTTGAAACTTTAGGAGGAACTAGTGTTTATAGTAATTCAGCTACAGTAAAAATTTGGCTATCCTACCTATAACCGTTCTTGAGAATATCACACATCAAATGTACAAAAATGCTATTTTGCGGAAAACTGCAAAAAATTTAAAAATGAACACCAAAATATAAGTTATATTACCTTTAGTGTAATCCTGCACCATAACATGGGTTCTCTGGGTCTTCCGACTCCTGGTAAATGTCTTCCAGTCTTCTTTTGCCTAATGTCCTGCTTTGTCGGATTTTTTTCAAGGTCAGTCATGGCCTTTTCTGCTTTTCGGAGTAGGTCCAAGTCCATCTTCTTCATAGCAGCAAGCATGTTAGATCCTACTTCCAACCCTAACCCCTCTAATATTTTACACTTGCTGGAAAAACCGTTCATTAAATGATAACACAGCATCATGTGCGCCAAATGTCAAGGTGTGCAATCGTACAAAAGTCCTTTTAGGAATACGAGACCATATGAGGTTGTTTAGTGACTCATTTAAGTTCTGGGACTTCCCTTTGAGGCACTTTGCTAATAACTCTGAATCAGACAGGCTCTTGAAAATTGGTTTTAATTTCAACATAATGGCTTCAGGGAGATGAAAATGTTTGCCATGGTCATAGGATTTATTTTCGAGTTCTGCTTTTTTATAATTTACGTAACTTCATCATTCGGATACAATTGATGTGTTGGCGTTTCATTTGTAGATTGGACATGAAAATATGTTGCCCAAACAGCTTTCTTCGTCTCAACTACACTATGGGTGTTCCTCCTAATTGATAATCCATAAAAACGTCTGAAGCTTTTTGAACCGCAGCAGTCGTTAGTCGGTTTTTCCCAGACAAAGGTTTCCCCATCTGACAATTTTTCTTTTTTACATTTATCTTTTAGAGTGCGTAGGCGAGTCCCCATACGCTTCTGTACATGACCTACGCATTCTAGTTTTCTAATTACTACATCCATAAGGTAGGGATTCAGATTGATATAGTTGCACGACCAAGGAGCTTTTTTACTAAAACTGAGTTGCAGGCCTTATTTTATTGATTTTTTCATGGCTTTATGATTTATGTATTACAAAGTGTTATATATCATTGGAAAGAGGAAATTTCAAAGTGTAATATTCAATAAAAAACACACAAAACTGAAAAAAAAAATAATTTTTTCAATTTAGACTCCCCTTAAAGAATAGATTTTTCCTGGAATAATGGTGCTATCAATAGATAGTAGGTCTTACGATACATGAAGTAACCAAATTACACATACGTTTATCAGCCAAACGGTGTTTTAAATTTTACTAGGGGTGACAAAATGCAATATATGTCTGTACATGTTCACAATGCTGGGGTACATAGAAAAGGGAATGGACTGTAAAAATTTAGATCAAACATCAGTGTGATGTCACTGCAAACATCAGTGTGATGTCACTACAAACATCAGTGTGATGTCACTGCAAACATCAGTGTGATGTCACTGCAAACATCAGTGTGATGTCACAGCTGAATGCCAGATCCCTAGTTACAGGAATAGCAGAATTACTGATGTGCCTGTCTCCTAGACAGTATTGGGACTATTTGCTTACATATATTTCACAACCAATGTTAACGCTACAAAACATTTTATTTTGCGTCTTGAAATAAAAAAATATTTTCACGGGTTGTATGCTTTTCATGAAGAATAACTCGATCATTAGTTTTAATTGACAGAGTGTAATTATTATTACTTTTCTCTAAAATAAATTTTTTTGTAGATGTATTTTGTGGCTAAAAATAATAGTTTTTACTCAAAGTTAAATTTTATAAATTTTCTACCAGAAATACTGTACATAACGGTTAAACTTTGAATTTCTGAAATTTTACAAGGACATTTTTTTAAATTACAGGATTTTATATTCATTATTCATTTACAGACATTGCAGTACCATAATAAACTATCCAAGCATGTTTGATTTTATGACAAAAAATCAGTAAAGAACACCGAGTAGGATAACCTAGGGGATAACTTACAGCGTAAAAACACGAGCTAACAGTGGAAACAGGTCTCATTGTTATCCAGTACAGAAAAAGTGAGGACAGAGTGCACACTTAATAAACATGACTCAGTTTGTTTTTTCCGCAACTTGCTTTTATATAACAAGGGCAAAGATATTCTAAATGTAGAAAATGTAAATTTATGCAGTTAATTAACATTTTCAAACTGGTATTTTAGTGTGTATAAGGAATTAACTAATATAACATTGAAAACCTTCAACAATATTTAAAACAATACTTTAATTCAAATCCAATCTCAACAGTTTCAATGGACAATTAAAACATTTATAACTGAATCTACTTAGTTTGTGAAGTTTAAGTTAGTCGTGCTTGAAATACTATCATTAACTCTCAAGCTTTCGTCTTAAATAATTCCTAATGAAGGCAACCAGTATTTTACCTGTTAAAGGTATAAAACTCCTACAGTACTATAAACTTAAGACATGTATTAAAAGTTTGAAGTAACATTTAAGAAATTATAACGTTTATTAAAGATGATTAAACATAATATCACAGTTGTGTATATATCATTTAACCTATGCGCATTCAAGACAATATTATTATTTAAAGGAAGAAGTACGCCACTCTATTCTATGAAAAAAAAACAGGATCGAAGAAAAAAATATTGTTAATACAAATTTTTAAAATTGTAATTGAAAATTCAATAATTTTTATCAGGTGATCTTTTAAGAGATACTTATTAGATAATGATAATATTACGAGGTAAAAGTAAGCCACGCCATAAGTCGCGTAACGGGCATCGGTTAATTCATTTTGAGAGTTAGGCCGCATGTGATATACTATGTCAAATATTAAAATGATTACATATCGTAGTTTTTAAAAGAATATACTAGATAAAAATACTGCTTCAACACTGAGGAAACACACAGGGAACTAGTGTGATAATTAAAAGTGCATTGGTAATAGAGTCAGTGCAGTTACTAATGAATAACAAAACTTAGTGCAGCAGGCTTTTGTACGTACTTTGAGTCTGTCAACGTCACACATAGAACATGGCATACCCATTGCGGTTGTACGAGTGAAATATATTTTCGTTTCTGCTCACGTCTTGAGAATTTTAGTAACTAATATTTAAACTGTAACATATTTTTGGTATACAGCAAATTTTCGGTTACATTACAAAACTACTTAGTAGAGGTTATTTGGTTTTAGATTATGTGCCATGTAAAACAATCTTGCCTTAAATATAATTATTATAAAAATTTGAAATATAAGTACCATCCTTTTTCTTGCAATATATTTCAATAATAATTGTAATAATAACGCTCAAAAGCAATTTAATTTTAATTATGTTAAATTTAAATGAATCTCATATAAATATTTTATAATTTATTTAAATTGTAAATTAAATTTTATCTCAAATAATTAAAGAAATAGCAATGATAATAATAATCAAGGAATATCAACCTGCTTACAATTCAAAGAGTCACATACTTAAAATGAAATAAAATTAATATATATTTTAAATTGAAATATCCTAAAATTGATTTAAACTTCATAATTCTATATAGGTACTAAATAATAAGTTAAGTTGTGTAACTGAATATAATATTGTTACGTTTTCTAAGATATAATCTTTCAGTTTAGACATTATTTGGTCATTAATATCGTGGGAAGCACGTGGTAATCAAATTGAGGTTCAGAGAACGAAAGACGTCTGTACGGTCTACAGTAAACAATAGAAACAGGGAATAGTAATCAATTTCCAATTTAGATTGGCCAGCCATTGTTAACGGCTGTTTTGTATTCATCAGCCCTCCTGCCCCTTCAATAGTACCAATCAGAACAACCAAAGGTCCTTTTATTTTCTTTAGAGAGATTTCCTTTTTAAAATATTCAAATATTTTTGATTGAACGTATAGGTACACACAAACCTGTCGTTTTTTCCACCTCATACTTTTTTACCAGTACAATCGAATAATATTCTTTCTCGATCCTAAATGTGGTTCGCCCTCATCACTACCAACTCCTATTTTTCCGATCCAAACTGTAATCCATCCACAGACTACTGATCCCCATTTCTTATTCTATTTATAATTATCCCACAGCATTACCGGTCCCCATTCTCTTTCAATCTTAACTATGGTTCACACTCAAAGGACTACCGACTCCCATTCGGTTTTACCGATCCCCATTCTCTTTCAATCCTAACTATGGTTCACACTCAAAGGACTACCGACTCCCATTCGTTTTTACCGATCCCCATTCTCTTTCAATCCTAACTATGGTTCACACTCAAAGGACTACCGACTCCCATTCGTTTTTACCGATCCCCATTCTCTTTCAATCCTAACTATGGTCGCTCAAATGACTTACCGACACCTATTTGTTTTCCGTATTCATTCTTCAGTGATAACTGTTGAATCACCTTCCACAACCTTACCGACTCTGGTTTTTATCAACGTCATATATTTATATTTTTTACGAGTATTCTCTCCTTGAATTCCAAATTTACGCTTTTAGTAGAGATAATCTAGAGATGATTTCTGAATCATAATATCGTGTTCCAACGATCAATTCTGAGCCTAAACCTCACTGATAGTATCCAGTTAGACTCTTTACCTTGCAGTGCGTTACACTCCAGCTTTATAGCCGACTCTGGTCAACTTTAATTTACCCTAAATATAACCCGGTATACTGAGCAAATCCGATCAACGCTATTGAGGTAGACTTATGGTAGACCAAAAGTTTCATTACCATTTTTTATAATTATAATGCTCAAGATCATATTCCTTTTCTAGGGGGAAATAGGAAATTCCGGTTAAAACTACGATGTAGGTTCAACTTGTAAAACCTGCTAAATGTGAACCCTTATTGGTAAAAAGTATTAATTACTATGATTTTGTCACACACCAATATCAGAATAATTAATACTTTTTACCAATAAGGGTTTCGAATTTAGCTGGTTTTACAAGTTGGACCTAAATTGGTTACATAAAAAGTGATAAGCCCTTACATCTGGAAACTCAATAGCTATCGTCAACCTCAAATTTTGACATGTTAAAGTTAAAGGTTGGTGGTAATTGTGCACTATTTATTGATAAGACTATTACTTGAGTGAGTGAGGTTCCCCTGGTTTTAAAGTTTTTGAAAGCCTAAGTATGAGAAGAGATCTCCTCGCATTTGGTAAAAGAGGCTAAAATAGGCCTAATATTTCAAGGTAACATGACGGAGTTGGGCCAAAAATATTGTCATACTGCAGGAAGTAGGCTCACCCGTCCCCTTGCCGAACCGGATATCCTGTCGCTACGGAAGCAGATTAGGTCTTCATTAGGACCCAGTCCAATGAGAGACACTTCCAGCTTCTGCTCTAAGTAAATAAGAAAGATAAATACAGGTTAATGTTCGTTGTCCAGGAAGCATAGTGCAATTTGCGTTGTATTAACAGCACACAACATGGTTTTTTTTGGAAATCCAAAACAGGAATATTTAATAAGAAAGTAATAGATTGTCAAGAAATCAAGTTTTGGTGAAGGTCAAAATAGGGAGGGTATCAAAATGGAAAGAAAGAAGACATGCTGATCTTTATTCTCATGGCAAATTGATAATTTTCGTGGAACACTTAAAAACCGACATAAATGATAGTTATATCATTGCCAGACAAACCAGATAGGAGAACAAAATTCACCACTTCCATATGGATGTAAGGTATTTGGTGAGGCGACACTAATTAATTTTTTCTTAATCTAATGTTGAATTTTTAGTATTTAAGGAAGGAAAGATTTTACTTTAGAATAAAACTATCATTTGCTTTTTTTATTTTAACTTTTTTTATGACCTTCCAATTTTTACCCTGAAACCAGAGTGGCTGATGATTTACCTATCGATTATCATAAAAAACCATGATGTGTGGTTATAAAATGCAAATTTGCTCTCAGTTTTCTGGGCTATAAAATGCTAGTTAAGTTTAATTCACTTAAAGATTTAAATGTGTTATAATATACAGTTGCTTAGTTATTTAACTATGTTAAAAGTATTGCATTACAAAACTTATGGATTGTGCTATGACAGTGCTTAAATTAAACGTTACCATATCCTAGCAAAGGAAAGTAAAAATTCGCATGAGAAACTATTCTAATTTATTTAAATAAGAACTAGGATGTAATATAAAAGTGTCGTAGACCTTATAATTTGATCTTTTGTAAGGGATTGCATAAAAATGTTTCTTGGTTTACACTTTACCCCGCGGAGTAAAATAGACCTACTGAATATCTTTGAGAACAGGCTCCTCATAGATGTAGTTTAAAAAAAGTGGCAAAATAAAAGGTTTTAGCAAGTCTTTTGTGAGGTGTAAATACCTTTTAGCTGGATTCGGCTTGCACAAAACAAACATCACAAGAATTTCACCCCTGACGCATTAGATAAGGGTCTTTCCAGTTTCTGAGGTTTGTAAAAGAACACGTCAAGTAAAAATAACTTACGTAGACTGGGGAAGAAACATCTCTTTTCGCAAAGAATATTACTTAATAGGGGTTTAAATTATATAGAAACATATTGTTTGCTAAATGTACATTTGGTTACTTTTGTTTCCAATTACGACTTTTCGATATAGAGTAATTAATGAGAAAAGCTTATACCCACCTTATGTTTTATATATATATATATATATATATATATATATCATTATATATGCGGATTATAGATTGAAAAATGTTAAAAATCACTTAAAATAGCGATGTATAAAAATACGTATAAAGATTTTTTATTTATGTTTTGACTATTGAAGGTTTGTGATGGTATTTTATTTTTGCAGATATTTGCCAATTTTCATTGAAAACTCATAATGGTACATTTTGCAAATGTTTAGTGTACAAAAATTAACTAATAGACTTCTCAGTTTACTGTAACTTATAATCTGTGTCCTTTCTTATGTGTTTTATGCATATAAAATAGCATAAACATTTTAAAAACCCTATTTTCTTGCTTTTTCGAGCTAGTTTTATCACTGCAAACGTAGTTTTTGTGTTCATTTTGTAGTTATTAGCCGATAGTAGCAAATATATGACTATTAAAGCTAGAAAATTTTATTAGTTTTAATATCTGTCAGTTTGTCTACATGATATCGAAAACGAATCTACCTGTAAATTGAAATTTTCATGAAGCTTCTTCATCTTCATTCCTGTATAGATAACTTAATTTTCAAAGAAAAATAGTTTTTTTATAAACAGTGGTATTTAAGAGCGAAGGAAACTTTAAATGGCAAGATTTAAACTTTCCCCTGCATGGATTGTAAGCAGTTTTCGGTTATATTTAGTTCTTTGTATTATTCTTTTAGTTGTAATCCATTCCCATACAAAGTAACTTTAATGTACATGTATATGTAGGTAATAATTGTCTTCTCACCTGACGAAGCGGATAGATTTCAATCCTTGAAATGTAGTGTTATAAAGTTTGTAACATAAAAAGATCGGATATCTTTAACATCTTATTATACTTTCAACCTCTCTATTATCAATAACAAACTTAAACAAAGAAATGGTAGGATTTCATATTTTAAAGCAGTTTATTTCTTTTCACAAGTCTGAATGTAAAATAAATGTCGTATATTTATATACAATAGCTAATAATTAGTCAGTGTATATATTTTACCATGTATTTTGGTTAAAGATAGTAAACGCTGGTATGGTTTGAATGACAAGTCTAATTAGGATGTATTTACCTTATCGAAGAAGACTTTGCCGTAAGTTTTGTCAGGTTGACGGACGTAATCTTTGAAGGAAATGAGTTTTCAAGCGACGTCTCTTGTTAATAATAGCGGATTGATAGACGGTATCTTTGTCAGTCTTCTCCATTATCTAACAATATTCAACGTCCGGAATGACGTTTCTTTTTTCATATGTTAAACACTGTTTTGAATGATTACAATAGATTCATAAATAACTAAATCAAAAGTTACAGTGTGGCTAGTGATGATACACAAAGATTTTTTAACTGAATTTAGTTGGTCCATAAGAAAAGGCTACGGTATACAGAGATCTATAGTTTTCTCTACTCTTGTCTCCAAAGGTATCTAATCACTTGGGGTAAAAACTTTGACTCCGTTAGTTAGTGCATTACACCATACTCACAGATGATAAGGTGTCTACTACCAAGCTTGACTAATGTAAAACGTAATCTAACCAAGGTTTGTTGTTATTCTTCTGAAGGAACCGTCTTCCCTCAAACCAAGCTCCCTCATGTAATTATTAAACCTCATTATACTACTAGTCCTATATTTGACTCCTTTGGCGTGTCTCTTTTTCGACATTATAGCAATACTCTAAAGGAAGGTATGACGTTTGTAATTCCGACAACCCCTCAAACTGCTTCTGTCGAGCCAGACACTAAACTTTCGGGAGGATCTGTTTCTAATTTTCTCAATTCATCCCCAGTCGTATTCCTATGTAGCTCTTCGGTATGTCTCAGTTGTTCATCCAAATTTTTCCGGAATGACTCTTTCCTTCAAAGAACGCAGTGCTCATCTTTCATCACGGTTCAGATTCCTTGCCACCTGATGAAAGGGAAATTCTATTATGGCGTTCCACATGTTTTTTAGATCCCAACATCCTATTCATCCTCAGGGCGGAAATATAAGTTTGCTTTTAGTAAAATACTGTAGTTAGTAACTTACAAATGTGCAGAAGTAAGAAGGACATAAGATAATAGCGAGTTCCAATAAATCAGGCTTACTACCACTTCTATTACAACACTTCTTTCAACCTAGCTCTTGACTAATATTAGGAAATGTGATTTACCATATTATTAATGGTTTGTTGGAGGTGGTGTTTGAACACATATTGCAATCAACTTTCCCAATGTTGTGACTCATGAGTAAGTTGGAGGAAACGTTCTAATTATTAGTAAGGGTAAGCCTGATCCCCCTTACTATTATGCTCCATCATAATTTCTACAAGTGTGTACCAAACTGTGTTAATAAGAGTCTTCCGCAATTTTTACAACATAAATACAATTATTCAACAGAAATAAACTCGTTCAGATCCAATTATAGCAATAATGTAGTAATTGTAACAATATAATATAACACTGAGGATATAAAAATTCCTCTAGTTGCACCTTAACCTTCAACTTGACCTTGATGACGGTACTTTGATTAAAGATAACAGCGACGCGAGGGGCCGTTATGCTTATCTCTCGGGCAACCAAAGCCAGAACCGAACTTATCGACCTTCATTAGTTAGCCCTGGCTGATAAACGGGAAATATAATTCCTCGTACCGAATTGACGAACACATGGGGTTGGATATTACTGAGGTCGTAGTGATAAATACTTGATTTGCAAAGTTTACCATAAGTTTAATTATGGCAGTTAAATCCTACAAGCAACACTTCTAGATGATAAAGATTTTATTACAACGTTGCTGAGAAAATACAGTAATAATTATATTATTTTATATTTGAGGGTTGAGCTTAATGCTTCTAATGTTCATTTTGCCTACGAACTTAATAATAGACTACATCTTTAAAGTTGACTTCCCTTCACGTCGATATCGACTCAAACGCGCGGCGTCAGCATCTTGAAGTCTACAACATGAATAATGGAAGTACTCGAAGTTGTACTCATAGTTAAAGACCACTCGTAAACTCGCTTAAAACAAAATCACAGCGGTATTTGCCATTTATCGAGACAACTCAAAATCACGACAATATTAGCCATTTATCGAGACAACTCAAAATCACGACAGTATTAGCCATTTATCGAGACAACTCAAAATCACGACAGTATTACCCATTTATCGAGACAACTCAAAATCACGACAGTATTAGCCATTTATCGAGACAACTCAAAATCACGACAGTATTAGCCATTTATCGAGACAACTCAAAATCACGACAGTATTAGCCATTTATCGAGACAACTCAAAATCACAACAGTATTACGGTAGCCATTTATCGAGACAACTCAAAATCACGACAGTATTAGCCATTTATCGAGAAAACTGAAAATTACGACAGTATTAGTCATTCATCGAGACAACTCAAAATCACGACAGTATTAGCCATTCATCGAGACAACTCAAAATCACGACAGTATTAGCCATTCATCGAGACAACTCAAAATCACGACAGTATTAGCCATTCATCGAGACAACTCAAAATCACGACAGTATTAGCCATTCATCGAGACAACTCAAAATCACGACAGTATTAGCCATTCATCGAGACAACTCAAAATCACGACAGTATTAGCCATTTATCGAGACAACTCAAAATCACGACAGTATTAGCCATTTATCGAGACAACTCAAAATCACGACAGTATTAGCCATTCATCGAGACAACTCAAAATCACGACAGATTAGCCATTCATCGAGACAAATCAAAATCACGACAGTATTAGCCATTCATCGAGACAACTCAAAATCACGACAGTATTAGCCATTCATCGAGACAACTCAAAATCACGACAGTATTAGCCATTCATCGAGACAACTCAAAATCACGACAGTATTAGCCATTCATCGAGACAACTCAAAATCACGACAGTATTAGCCATTCATCGAGACAACTCAAAATCACGACAGTATTAGCCATTTAGCGAGACAACTCAAAATCACGACAACGTGGTACCGTCAGACAGACACCACCATTATTATCTATATTAAACTTCCAAATAAAACATTACGAAAGTTAAGTTACTTTACTAATTAGAATTTTACTTTATGTTGCATTTAAATTAGATGTCTCACATGAAAGGGCTAATTTATAATACCAAAATATAAATTCTACTTACGGACGGTTTAAAAGGGGATCGGTCTCTCCATTTTTTTTTTAAAAAAAAAGGGAAAAAGGACAAGGCGAGTGAGCTGTTGCTTGGCAGCAAGATGATCAGCTACGAAGTTTGAGAGAGAAAAGATTATTTCGCGTGCTAATTAGGATATTAATCTACAAAGAATTTAGTTCCAAGAACGTCAGATCAAAATTCTGTTGACCAGTAATGACTAACAAGGCAAAAAATATGTATTATATCAAATGAAACTAAATAACGGTACAAATTTACAAAGATAATTTTCTGTATCATTTTATTTTCAGACATTTTCCGATTCTCTACTTGTCTGAACTATAAAAACAAGCTTACAACTTTTAAGATTAGTAAGCTGGGGTGTAAATATTTTGGGGGTGATTTTTATTATAGAACTTTATGTCATGAATCTAGAAATACTAATTAAATTGTATTGCTTACTTACAACTTCTAATACACATAAACACTAAAATACTAACTTTTGGAGTTTTTTTTTTCTTTATTTATTTCTCAGTGATGAAGTAGAGTAATGTGGAATTTCCAAAATAAAATATTGCCTACAGACTTGTATGTTACGAAAATTTGAATTACACGAGACAAGTTATTTAACGATTATGCAGTATGTTCCAAGAAAGTATTTTTCAGTTGAAGGCATCATTAAAATAATAAGATAAAATAACTTTTTCGGAATCCAACAACCTTTATGCATTAATTTTTGGAGATATAATGGTGTCTAATTTGATACTTTCTTCAAAGAAACTTATTTAAAGACAGTCCGTATAGTTGTCTGAGCGTGGGCAAAGTTTATAACTCAGTGACTAGAAATTACTGTCTGTAGTCTGCCTATTTGTCTATATGTCTGTCCACAACATTCACGAGAGCAAAGTGGCCTAGAGTTTTAAAACTGGTGTACCGTAAATTACTTAATTAAATTTCATATAATGTAAATTTCGCAACCTAGTCAGCCAGTATAATTTAATATTATTTTTATCCAATGTTTTTAGTTCTTGTGTTCTAATTGGCAGCAACGTGGCATTACATACTTTTCCTTTACTATCTAAAAGTGGTGCTTGTAAGCTTTCGTAATTAAACTGAACTTATAAGTAAACTTTGCATTTCTAGTATTTATTACTACGACCTCAGAAGTCACCACCCTCATGTGTTATCGTCCAACGGTACACTGGCATCAGCCAACGTTTGGTTTTAACAGCGTTGGTTTTATGGTTAACAATGATAACAACGAATAAAATAAATTTAAAAAATATTAATACAATGACAAGGCATTTTAAATGATCGTATGATCGACTAAAATGAGCTGTAGGTTTTACATTTTGTATCAGACCTCAGTAGACCCTGGTACGCTACACGTGTGTAGTACTCTTGCCTTTCTTCATAACAACTCCTCTCTGCATACAATAAACTAATTGTCTATTCTGTGTATTCAAAGTATACAATTGTATTCTTGGAGTAATTCTGATATGTAAAGGTCTTTTAACGGATAAACGTGTTTGTATTGTAATGAAACAACACGGATCCTATAAAAACACAAAATGGTTGTGTGAGAACAAAGCAATAAACCACTTAAAGAAAGATGGTGAACGTAAACACGGAGGACGTGAAACAACTGAGAGCGATGTAAGAGGCAGCCCCGGGGCTACTCAGGCTTCGAGCTCGTGTTGATACAGGTATTCCTCTGTGTTTTCCTGTTTCTTAGATTCGAATTAGTCTGTTGCTAGTACAACAGTGGTAAATTAATCAAAGAGTACTAAGCAATACACAGTAGTAAGAATGTGAAAAGTTTGAAAAATCTCTAAATACATGGAAATATAGAAGAAATAACTCGGGAATATGCAAGTATTGGTTTATAATAATAGAACAATTGTATATTTATCTTTTTTTTAATGAAGATTATTATAAGAGAAAACTGAACTAAAGTAGCTCTCCTCCGTCCGAACAGTAATGTGAAAACGAGGCCCTGATGGAGATTTTTACTTATTTTTTATTAACTATTTATATAACATACAAATTGAATTATGTTAAATATGCATAGGTTGTTTTTAATATTCGAAATTTGTTATTACTAGTGTTGTTAATAGTAGTCTAGTATTCTCAAGTTTTTGTATAATGTAAATGTGAACTACAAATATGAAAAACTATACCTATCACTTTCTAGCTATTATTATTATTAATTAAATGTGCTAATATTGCAATATAAGTGACTGTAAAAACGTGGAAGCATCAGGGTTTTTCACGGCAACGTCGTATAGTGGTTTATATGGAGCCAGACAACCCTTGGCTATAATCCATCATCATTACCATCAACAGCTGCTCAGTGTGTTCGACCTTCTCTCTCTCAGCGCTTGACTTCCTTCAACAATAGTTGCACTGTGAATGTTACAATATAAAGTTTTAAACGGGTTTAGTACAGAATTATTTGGTATACATGTATTCTGTAAGATGACAAAAAACAAGATTCATTTAAACATGTATGATTTTGGTACAATGTTCATATTTCATAGTTCAAGTGAAACCGAACACGTTTGAAAAAAAGGTTTTGTAAATATGAATTTTGGAAGGTATAGTTACGCAAATATAACATGCAAATAAAATTATATTCTTTAAAACTCTATGACACGTAAATTACTAACTAAATAACATAAATCAGATTTTTCAACTCATATGTTTTAAAAACATAACATAGTTATTATTTTAGTAACAAGGGATTTAATATGGAATTACCTCTAACAAGAACTTCGTAAGTGGTAATACAGTCAATTTTGGTTAGATATTATGCTCTAAATTTTAAATTCAAGCTCTTTAACATAACTTCCCATAGATAAGAAAACAGAGATTCAGATTTTTATGACGAATTGGAGAAATTTAAGGGAGGAAATTTTGCGTGATTTTGTAGACAGACCCGAAAAAACCGGCTGCAGACAAAAACTTCGTCTGAACGAGATTAAGATTTGAAAAACTTTTATTATTATTTTCCAATCAAAAATCGACTGCTCTATTTTAATAAAAAAACAACAGTTTCATGTATCTATAAGATACTTGTGATTTAACTTTTCTAGATTTTTACTAAAGTTTTATTAATGATAAATATTTTCAATTTATCTATTAACTTTCTAAACTAGTGTTCCCATTTTCAAACAACGTTTTAACACAACAGCTACACATGGAATATGAAATGTCACAGAATAAATTGATGCCATATTAAATAACATGTGAATCATATTTGTAGTGATTTTTAAATTCAATATCTTTTTTATTCTTACTTACCACTCTTTTACTGAAAAATATGACACTTGTCCTAAATAAACCATTACAGCATCTTGATTGCGGCTAGCTATAAAAGGCATATATTATTCCCAACTAAGACATATAAATCGGCTATCCTGTATTATATAATAAATTTGGTTTTTATAAAAAAGAGGACACATACGGAGTGATTGTAAAATTACCATTAAGCTTTGGGAAGTACATACACATTTCATAATAAATCAATATTATAAGTGTTTGATAATACTTGGTTTTTAGTCCATCTGTAAAATATATTGTGTCTTATTTACTCAATTTGTAGTCCATAAATTTAAATATTTTCACTTATGATATATTTATCACAATACATATGGTATGCTATCTATGCTATGATATGCTATGACTGTCACTGTTAAAATAATGCCTGTTTAATATCCAAGTAACATGGTGGGTTGTCAATAACGTTAATGTAATATTTAATACAAAATATCACTGTACTCATTTACTGGAATTATATTTTTTATTTGTATTGTAAGACCAACAAAAATATCCTTATTTTATCTGAATCTTACAATTAAGAAGCCATAACAAGATTTAGAATAATTCATGCAGATTGCAGTTGAATAATTTTTCTAGAAGGCACGAGGAATTAATTCCAGGAAAGGAAGTTTGTTCTAAAATGTTATCCGGGAGAACTAACAGAACATACATGTTAGTTTTATATATTGATTATATGGTAATCAATATATAAAACTATAATCGTTTAAAAACCTACACATTTGAAAGATTTCGATAATGATTTCCTGAAACATTATATTTATAATTTATTGTATGTTCATGTATGTTGTATGTTCAACTATAATTTCCTTTCTAAATATTGTATACTACCTATTACTAATTATAAATACTTAAATGTTGTGTTATATTTCCAAAAACTTGCGAGAGGGATCCTCCGAACGAGATTGACTTGAAACACTTTTATTCTTTAGTGGATAAAGAATTAAGTTATAAAAGTTGTTAAAAAGTTTTATAGTAGCCTCAAGGCTTGAGAACACAAGTCCATAAAACCCTCTACAAACTTGTATCGCAAAATATTGTGTTTTCTTATAATGTTAGACTACACGCTTATTAAAAACTTTCTATAATAATCTTCTGAATAAATTACTATCGTATGTATACATATACATTACATTGACTCTAAATTCTTGAATAACATTAGTTATTTTGGTTTAAAATGCCATTGCACTGATAATATGAATTTTGAGAAAAGATTTCGTTAGCATATATCTGACAAAACTAACGTTTTAGTTGATAATATGTAAGGGTTTAATTCACTTACAAATACTTTATAATGGATTAAATTTTTTGGAACATTTATTCCAAAGAAGCATTAACTACATTTTAAATTATGGATGTGTTATTATTTATTGTAATATTGTTTTGAAATGTATTTTCATTGTTTGTGTAGTTTTAATTAAAAATATAAATACTCTGAGTAAGGTAGCGTAGCCAATTAAGCGTAAAATGTAATCAAGAATCATAGCGATAATAAATGTTATTAATTACAAATAATTTAGTAGAAGTTTGCTAGTAAAATTTGTATTTAGGATAATTCTAAGGAGAGGCCGTTGCTCATTCAAGCCTTACATTATCCTAATCATACAAAAAACAATATTGAAGAGAGTCGATTAAATTAAGATCGATAGTACTGTTTAAAAGTGCAGGTTTTTAACTTGAACTATCTCTAGCACAGTTCAAAGTCCGACGTCTTAGACCGCTTGGCCTTTGCACTCTAAAATCATACAACGTAGTTAAGAAACCAATACTTTCGTTAAGCCAAGATTTTAATAATAGAGCGTATTCATATTAAATGTAAAATACCTTTGAAATGTATTCGTGCTTTAAACACTTTTTTATCTCTTTAAATTAAACCAAAAAACTTTTGCTTGTTTTCGTGCAAAAATAAATTCTTAGTTAAAGTATTATAAACTCAAATCTTTAAGTATTTGGGCATTCTGTATTGATTTTATAGCTGTTATAAATTTTAGTATCTTATTTCTAAGAGAATTTCATCAAAACCACATACGGCGAGTTTTTAATGACAGTTGGTCTTATGTTATGACTACTCATTGATTTTATTACGTAATAATTTTGTTGAAAATATTACATTTAGTTATAATAATTAAGGTTACTACTAGTTATTATTATTCTGAAGTATTAGCCTCAAGAATTTCCTAAGTGCATAATAAAAACCAATGAACAACTCGATTATTTTACCACAAGTAAAAACAAAGTCAATATTCTACTCTAGGATATAGTTAGTTGGAGCAACACTGGAATTGAAACTCCAAATGAAGACAAAACCCATTTCAGTAAGAAGATTGGTACTGAAATTGCTTGAGTGGGAGAGCAATTCCCTGGTAATTTCCAACCGTACTTTTAGTCAAAGTATTACTACGAACTTAGAAAAATATGGTTATTAAGTCTAACTAGTTTGGTTCTAACTGTATAATCCCCGGTGAAATATCAGCATTTAAAATTTAATCTTTGTACAATGCGAATCGAGGAAGGTATAATGTTACTCTTTACTGCAAATATGTCGATTTCAACTCGGTTAAAGACACAGCTTACATAAATTTATATTACCAAGCTTCTTTGTGTGGGTTTTATTGGATAATCGCTAACGTAGTCTGACCACTCTAGGTCCGCCTGTCTGTCCATACGGTATCTCGAGAACAAAAAGAAATTGTAGACTTGAAATTGTACATAAATCTTCATTTATATATTCAAGGAAAATTACATTTGAGAATAAGGCATGTCACTCAATGGGATTTTTGCGTTAGCAAACATTTTTAATATGGTTTTATAATAACCGAGATAACTATGGTAACCAACGTGTAAGACGCAAAATAAACAAATGTGTGAACACAGCCATTATGATATTCTGAGGTATGACGTAGTTATACATAATATTCTACCGAAATGAGGTCTAGACCACGTGGTGAGATAATGGTTCAAGTTCAGTGATGCTATATATCACTGAATGGAATTTAATTGGGCATAATTGGAACTTTATATATTGGTCTTACAGAACACTATGGTGGCAACAAGAAAATCACATGATATATAGATTTTTAAACAAAGGAGTTTAATCCTATGACAATTTAATATGTGTCATAGCAAAAAAGTAGTAGCAACATATAAAACATTGTGCCCTGTATCGAAATAGATTAAGAAATCATCCGGAACGATTTTGCGTAAGTTAATAATACAAGTTACTAGTATTAATAAAAAACTAAACACAACATTAATTATTGAATTGAACTACAGAAGACAAGTAATAGGTCTGAATTCGCCGACTAACCACCTACGATTGACCAGACGACAATAGCAAATAGCAATCGTCACGGCAGAAAAAAGATGGCATTTATTAAATGCATGTTTTATTTGGGGAAGCTGACACACAAAATAGTGGTCGTGATTCCTTACTTACGCGTGTCACAACGCGTATGATTTGTTTATTTTAACCTAGTTTGTTATTATGTGTTAGGTTAGTTATTTACCTGAAGAATAGATCAGATTGCAGATATCGAAACTTTGTGTTACTGATTTTTTGTATCATTGAACGATGGAACATTTCCGGAATAATACTGTTTTTTTTCCCCAAATTATTAGTTTTGATTTTATGTTACAAATTTTTGTTCAGCAGAAGGGAAATTTGTTTTGATTTTAAAACTTTTTTCTTTAATAAATTAATTTTGTAAATTTTTCAAGGATTGTATTGCATTAATATCCCCGTAGCTAAGAATGTGTCATTTAGAGGTATATTAAAATAATAATATTTAAATTTAGCCTGCAACTCATCTGGTAAACTAGTAAAAGAGTTCATTTATAACTTATTGTTATATAAGAAAATTTAACCAATCTGCTTATTCTCAGTGGTTTTTTGTTAGATATAAATTGGACTCTGAGTTTTATAGTCACCAAATATTACATTTGCCTGAATTGTGAACTAAATAAATTAGGTGTGCTAATGAAGAAGTTACCACCAGCGCATAAAAAACCCTAAGTATTTCCAATAAAACAATGCTACTTTAACACTTTTTACCTCTGACTATTTGATCCAATACTGCAATCCACATTAAGTTTCATAGCCTTGCACTTATATTGGTGTACACCTATTACATCCGATATACTCCTAACCTCCACCGTTATAACACCGTTACATCTTGAGTATCTTTATTTTTGGCACTACTCAAGTACATTGCTTTTCATTTCCGGTCCACTTTCTGAAATCTGCCTGTTTTGAGATATGTTTTGCAACTCCGATTTACAATCATTAAGTGTGTATTTATTTACATCAACCAATTAGGATCATTCACTTTTCTACGCCTACACAGTTCAGTTATGTGTAGGCACTTTTTCACTTTCAATTCGTGCAAAATAAAACATTATTTAATATTTAATAGACCGTAACTTTAACAGTAAACCTAATTAGTACTGTTACTATACAAACCCGGTTCTAAAACCAAATTAAATAAATCTTAAACATGCATGTTAGAAAGAAAAGAATCTATTCCCACACTTCGGTAGGAATACATTTACGTATAACGTACACTTTACATATACATTGTAGGAGTATGCCACTTTACCTATCGCAACAATATTCGTTGAGGTTGCACGCAAAATATCCAGTCTGTAGTGTATTTAATAAGGGAAAATGCTTATTGTGGTACATAAGGGCTAAGTGTAATGGCAAATGATTGTACTCAGTCTTATCAAAATTAATCATAATTATAAAATATGCCTAAGAACAATATAAATATGTTTAATATCACACAGCCAAACCCCATGTATTGACAAGCACCACCATTAAACTCCAAGGTTCTTATATAGAAATGACAAATAATGTAAGTCATGCAAAATTTCATTCTGTGGGCCAGTTTTTTCTCGAGCCACGCAGAGAGACAGATAGACTGAGATTTAACTTTGTAATCAATTTGGCATATAATAAAGTAATATAAAAACTCAGCCCTTTCAAGTCGTTCTCTTAAGTCGCTACAGCCAGTCCCAAAAAAGTATTTTAGGGACTAATAATTTATAAAATGTTTAATTCATTATTATGCTTTCTTTCATGAACGGATCTATAATAATTCTTAACTTTTCTTTTAATGAAGAATAATATTCTCAAAAAATGATATAGACTATTTTGAATAAATAATCTCACCGGTTTGGTAAAATTAAAGATCTGTGCTATAGCGTGCATTGATGATTGGATACTATAACTAATTACTAGAATCCGGTCATCTACTATGAAGGGTTTCACAGTAATCATAATTCTGGAAGGTGTGAAGTGACTCTCGAGCATTGCCAGTGTAATGCAGGTTGACATTGTACGGCACGGTGCCGTGGGTGTTTAACTTGCCTCTCTTACGGTTGTTGGAAGTGTAACTTTCAATCGTGTAAAACAGTGTTTCCTTTTTTTGTCCTTCTCTGCACAAATACTTACATTATCTGAGTTAGGATAGATTTTTTTTGGGGCATTGAGTGGAGTTGTGTTCTGTTACTGATAACTGGAGAGTCTTTAACTATTGTCATTATTGTCTGAGCTTTCCCAAACCTATCACTCGTGTGGCTAGAATTAATATCATTTTTAACTATCCGTCTGTTTTTCTTTCTGTCTGTCTGCACTATATCTTAAAAATAAACTGACATAGACTTGAAAGTATGCTTAAAAATTCATTTCTATATGAAAACCTCCGCGTTGTATAATAATGCTTGTCACTAAATAGAATTCTTCTGAGCATTAGTGGAAATGTTTAACAAGAAAATAACAGAATATGTAAATTTGTAAACCCCAATACACAGGTAGAGATTTCGATATGTAACATGTGACACATGTAGCCTAACTATCGACACACACACACATTATATTATAATTAATGAAAGACAACTTAATGATAAAATATTAATGTATCATGTGGCAGGATATGTTGAGAAACATTTCATATGTCGATTTTAATTTTGCATGAAATTTTATTTCTTCAAGAATGAGTGTATGGTACGGCAATTGTGGAATTGAGCTATAGATTAGACATTTTGCATTCAACCTCATCAAAGCCTGCTACGACACGTGGTGTGGTATACTTCTACCTTGTGTACTGAAAGGTCTATCAATTTTATTTTCACATTAATAACAAGTATGAGTGTTTAAGTCCTTATCCTGCCAGTATACATGGGCAACTGGCCTTTGCGAGGATCTTATCAAACAGAATAAGGGAAAGAGTCGATACAGTACGAGGTTGATGGTTCTGATAAAAATTTCAACGTCACAGAAAGGATTCTCCGTGACAAAGGAAGAGGTTTCTTGACTTGGTGGTCTAAAAGAGCCTAAGGGCATTCTGTCCATATATCTGTCCCTTTGTACCACAAAACTTGCAAAAAGGCCTACCTAGAGACTTGAAAATTGGAACGTAGGTTCCTCTTTGTTTAAGAAAGTAATCTTTGATTTTAGGGTGTTAGGGTCATAGGGCATTCATGATATGATGCAATAACTCTTTCGTCACATTCTTTCCAACTATTCGGTACTCCGCTGTATCAGTTTATCAAATACCCTTAATTGGTTATATTGATTCATAGAACAAAGTTTTTTGAACGGCGCACTTGTATACGTGCTGTTGCATATTTAATGGGCCGGACTACAACCTGTTTGTATTATTACAGCTTCACGGTATAACAACCCCTACAACGTTAATTAAGGACCGTATTTAATGACATTACAAAGCGTTAATTTCAGTTATGATATTTGTCGGTTACAACTAGTCATGATCAATAACAACTTTTTACAAGCATATTTTCAAATTTTAGTACAGTGTAATTTTTCCTGGGTGGATTTAAATACTCACAATACCTAAAGCCAATCAGGTTTTAGCCTTTCGAATAAAACTTAAATTATTTCATTACATATTGTAATACCCTCATGATATTCTACTGAAACTACTTTTACAATTACATCTTATAGCTCAGATAAAAAAGCATTATGTTGTAATAATATGCAAACTTAAGAAATAGATAAATATTTATACAGTAGTCTAATGCAATTTAAAATAAATACATGCAATAAAAAAAACATTGTCTTATAAAGCTATTATATTAAAATTTTCTAGCTCAGAACCACAAAATAAGCTGTATTAAGTGATGCAACACTTAATATTAATTTATTCCCTGTTATTCTATTCATCTTCCATATTCAGCAGGTACACAATACTTTGTTATTAGTATAGTTCACAACAGTTTTATGAAAACACGAGTAGCTTCAGGTTATTAGTTTTCCTCTACCGTCTAGGAGTTAACCTTTACGTTTCTTTTATTTCTGCACGAGAAAATGAAACGTAAAGTTGCCCGTGGTTTGATACAGGTTATAAACATCTGGTTATAAAATGCTATTTAATTCATAATAGAGTTTCATTGGAACTATACTTCATTTTATATACCAATTGTATTTGAAATAGGTATCAATTTAGTAATTCTCACTGAATATTGCTCTACACATCGAGACCAAAAAATAAATGAATTTAAAATTTTTGCTATTTCTGGAATAGCAATACTTTAATACACTGTGCATATTGGATAGATTAGAGTATTTATAACAAATCAAAAAATAAATGTCCTTAGTTCACCCTTTAATGCACAAAGAATTTTATTAAGCATCTCCTATTATGCTATTTTTCTCTTAAAATATTTGGTATTAATAATATGCATTCCTGATTCCTCGACCATTGTAAGGATTTAAGGATATGGTTTTCGTTAATATCTCTGACTCTTATGGTTTTTAACTGCTTTAAACATTGAAAAGAATGTATCTTTGTAAGCTATGTGGAGCTAAAACAGAAGGCCGTATTTTTAGACTTTAAAAGATGATTCTTATCACTTACTTTACATATCATATAGTTCTTTATTATTTCTTCTAACAGGGAATAAGGTTTTAATTAGATAAAGCTTGCGAGTAAATTTGGAATTGAATATACAATACCCGAGTTATTTTGATCTCTAACTTTGCCTTGGAGAAATTGAATAAAATATCACTTTTGGGTAGTCTATTTAAGTAAGGAATACATTGATAACATCTACTGTTGGTAGTCTGTGACCGAAATATTGTATTTTAGTACAAATTTAACAATATACCATGTTTTAAGTTATGATACAAAATACAAATTTCATTAATTACATGTTCACTTGTAATTCAAAGGTATTGTATATTATCTGACCTCAGTCTTATGAGTCATTATACTATACAGGCAGATTTAAGTTGGAATAATTAATTTGTGTCAACAGTTTATGATAGTGTGTGACTACAGTTTATAATAGTGTGTGACTACAGTTTATAGTAGTGTGTGACTACAGTTTATATAGTGTGTGACTACAGTTTATAATAGTGTGTGACTACAGTTTATAATAGTGTGTGACTACAGTTTATAATAGTGTGTGACTACAGTTTATAATAGTGTGTGACTACAGTTTATAATGGTGTGTGACTACAGTTTATAATAGTGTGTGACTACAGTTTATAATGGTGTGTGACTACAGTTTATAATAGTGTGTGACTACAGTTTATAATAGTGTGTGACTACAGTTTATAATAAGTGTGTGACTACAGTTCATAATGGTGTGTGACTACAGTTTATAATAGTGTGTGACTACAGTTTATAATAGTGTGTGACTACAGTTTATAATAGTGTGTGACTACAGTTTATAATAGTGTATGACTACAGTTTATAATAGTGTGTGACTACAGTTTTTATATAATAGTGTGTGTGACTACAGTTCATAATAGTGTGTGACTACAGTTTATAATAGTGTGTGACTACAGTTTATAATAGTGTGTGACTACAGTTCATAATGGTGTGTGACTACAGTTAATAATAGTGTATGACTACAGTTTATAATAGTGTGTGTGACTACAGTTCATAATAGTGTGTGGCTACAGTTCATAATAGTGTGTGACTACAGTTTATAATAGTGTATGAATACAGTTTATAATGGTGTAAGACAGCAGTTTTAAACACTGTAACACCCTTCAATATGTATCTAGATTGAAATGCTACGTTTGTGTTTAGGATTAATATTTGTATTCATATCGTAGTAACTCCTTAGGTAACATACTACTGTATTTCAACATGTACTGTAACTCCGTAGATTACGTTCAGGTTTAAGATTAATATTTTAATTCTAAATATGTTCAGTTGCGACTTCTTGCAAAAAAATTACTGTAAAGTACTTTACTTAGTAAACACTTGTACATCAACAAGTATAGAATATATGTCTCAGTTTTAAGATAACATTTTATAAACTGTTCCACAAGATGACCTTAAAAAGTACAGTAATTAAAAATCCGTCATGACTATGAAAAGTAAGTTTTACTAGTTTATTTTATGTATATTATAAAAAAGAACATAATATTTGGTAAAATTTCGATACGGTTACATGAAGCTTTGTGTTGACAAAGAGAGCTATAATTCACAAACATGATTGCAATTATGTCAAGTGGGGCTCTGTCAGTGGTATACATCAATGTCAATTAAACACTTTTGTCTGTTCCCGTTTCTCTCCCGTTTGATCAATTAACTTCGCTATACACAGAATACAACGTTCCGTTTTCTTAGTTCTAAATCACTCTTTTCAACATAAATTTATTCAAAATTAAATATGTATATATTGGGATTTGAATTGAAAGATATGTCTTTCTTGGTAGTTTGATATTACGCGACGACTAAAAAAGCTAGGGAATTAAAAATGGTGAATTAAATATAATTACTCCAGCAGGTTCTTCAGTTTTGGTGTGTTACAGTTCTTACATTTTAAGAAATTACTACAGCTCGGAGTACAAGACCTAGAGGACTTTGCAAGAAGTCCGAAACTTAACATTTGGCTGCTGCCCTAATATATTGGACCTATGGAAAATATGATTTACGTGACAGAGTAGTAGAATGTTATAAACAGATCACTAAACTGGTTAAAGTGATAGAATAATAGAATGCAGTAGCAGGGACAAGAATGTTTTAAGTAATAGAGTACTTACCATCTTGTAACAGTGTATTGGTATGTAGTAACAGAGCACTAGCTTGTTTAAAGTGACAGAATACTAGCATGTACTGGCAGAGCCCAAGATTGTTTTAAGTGACAGAGTACTTAGCATGTTGTGACGGTGTATTGGTATGTAGTAACAGAGCACTCGCTTGTTTAAAGTGACAGAGCACTTTGTTTGAAGGTTTTTTTTTGACGATGGAAGGATTGTGAAAGAGTACGTACATTAGGGTTTTAGGTAACATAGTACTAGCACGTAGTACTAAAGGTTTCTCATATAGTCACAGGTTATTAAAATAATTAAAATATCGGAGTAATAGCTTGCAATGACAGAGCTCTACCAGGTGATTAGCAAAAGAGTACTAGTAGGTAGTCATAGAGTACTATAATATTTCCGAAAGATTATAAAAAACATATTTTATGATAAAGTATTTTTTATGTAAATAAAATACAAATTTCCAGGTAATAAAGTTTTAAAACTATGCTTGTAGGAAAATTCACTACAGAAGTTGATTTAGGAACAAAGTGAATGATATGGCTGCACTTAGTGGGATGTGAAATGGAAATAAATTCAAAATTCACATAAATCATTACTTTACGTGTTATGCGTGGAATTGAACAAGGTACCTAGTTTCATTGTTATATTTTTTCATCAAAGCAATTTATATTCTTACCAATGTATCTTTTTTAAAATATATACAGATTAAAGACAGCAAATTTACTTCAACATTGTGGATTAGGTTTTGACCCTTAAATTGGCACAATGATATGTCAAGTCCTAAATTAGAAAACAGATTACATCAATCAATTTCATAAGTAGATTGACACAATCAACGCCAACTCTGACAACCTCGCAAGGACTGACAAGTGACAGTCTCGCGTTAAATTTCTCAGGAGATCAACTCACATATCAAGGACTGCTGGATTCCTATTGGTCAAATTAAATTGTATTATATATAATTTCCTGGCCAAAAATAGAAAAATTCAAAATAAAAAATATGCAACGTTATTATGATTGCATCATTACACTGTTCAGCGTGTAACTTAACCTCTCTATATTGTACGTTATTTTTATTTTTTAACTTAATAAAATCTCTCCTAATTAATTTCCTTCTGCTTCACTAACGAAGAAAAATCAATTTTAAATTGAAACATAACTGACAAGCAACCCATATCTAATATTTTACAAAATTACAAGGTAAAGTAGAAGCAGTAGTTCTCAACCACTAAATGGTTTTCATTTTGTTTTATAGTCTTAGGCAATGACTGGAATAACTACACATACCATAAAATAACATCTTTTATTGTTTTTATGTGACCGACAACATGCACTTTCTTTTTTAAATCATCATGTGCGGAAAACCTAATAGTTCTTAGGAAACTTTGACTCAAATTTATGAATTCATGGAGAATAAAAAATATTCGTATATATAGTGCCGTGTACTACTAGTAGTTCTTTAAAAATCAGCAATGCTTATATATGGTAAAAGACGTATAAGCTTGTAGCTAGAGGAATAAAAGAGATATTAGGCTTAATCTAGTGTGTGAGATAACATTTTCAGGCACTAGAGTTGTGTAACCTGAGTTTGGACAGTGTTTGAAGTGGCAGGCGATAGAGATACAGCTATTTAATGTTTTGGATTTGCTATTTTGGGTTAATCGGGTTTTTTAGAATCAGAGGATTTTTTCGATTACTCTATTTAACGTCTGAAGCATTGGAAACCCTTTAATCATGTAAGGCATAGTGTTTTTTTGTCTCAGTCCAGATATCTAAGAAAACACAGTGGCTTCTACGTCAATCTATGACTTATCCAAGTATTCATTTAATGAGTGTTTTGAATGAATTTGGTAAGTAAATGCTTCTTTTCTACGTCATGCAGATAGCACCAAAGTGCCGTATACAATGCTAAATCAATTCCATTAGTGAAAATGTATTTAAGGTAAGGTACTACTATTTTCCAAATCATTAGACTCCGATGGGTAGCCGTAGGCCAAGTAGTTCGTCACTCATACACCTATCAAAAAGAACTTGTTTCAGGCAGGGGAGGGCAGCGAAAATAAAAACCACGAAAAACCTCAGAAAAGATTATATATCCAGTAAAATATTTAAACAGGATCAATATCCAGTGGAGGATATGGGACTTCTACTTAAAATCTTTATTGGAAAGAAATTGGCCTTATTAATTTATTGGCCGGATAGTGAAGGCTCTTTAAATCAGCAACTCTGGACAATTTTTACGTCTCTTCTTCTGACACGCCCTTTATCACACTAGCTTGAAAAGAAGGGTTGAAATTATTAAGGATATTTTCCCGATTTAATCTCGGTGACAACTATGGCTCCCCATAGGTGTAAGTAATACCATTTATCATGTCATTTCGCTTAAAAGTTTGTAAGCTGTTCACTACTTAGATTTTACAACTTATATTTTGATCCTTAGCAGGTCACAAACGTAATGAAATTAATTTTTATTCAGTCATTTAAGCATTTTATACATTCAGGCGCTGCATTAAGCAAAAGGTGGAATGGACCTGAACTCAATATATATATATTTATTCAACCCTTCCTATCAGCACTAAGCGCAAATTAAAGAGGAACTCAACCTAACATTCGTACTGAATCAACCCTTTCTACTTCATGGTTGGGGACAGCGTTTAACTCAGGGAACCGCCTGAATGTTCCTGATGAATCCATATGATTTGTATGCTAAATAGTAACTTTAAAATATCGCTGTTTTCTATAAGTATGTGTTAGTTATATGTATAAGGTATGTGTTGGCTATAATTATGTTCTTGCAGTAAAGGCGTCCGAAACGCAAAAAGGCACGAAGCGTCAAAAAATTTAAAACCAAAACCAATTTTTCAAGGTATAAAAAGTGAAATGCGTAATTGATTTGTCTGTGGCTATAGATATGACAGGAAATTAAAATGCTCGCACAAAACAACAAAGAAAAAAGACACAATAAGATTACCAGTACAAATTGGCCAGCCTCCAAGCATTCATCAACCATTTATGTGAGAAAGTAGTGAAAACTGTATAGCTCTTTTTCATATAAAAGGATTGTGGATAACAAACCGTTACTGGTAGAGAACTATCGGATATTTTAAAGGAGATGATTAGCGTTTCCATTCTACACGTTGATTGCAATGCCTGAGGGAATGAGCCATCACAGAGATATAACTGTTCAGTCACACGTCCATCAACCATCAACACAAAGCTGATGATATTGGTCTATTTTGGTAGCGGAAACAGTTTGAGTATCTATCAGTCCGTGTACTAACCAAACCACATGAATATTAAGGATATGTTTACTGCTGTAATGATATTTGTTTGTGGGAAATACACGCTACAACTGATTTTTTTTTATGTAATTAGATGACAACTTATCATAAGGGAGAGAGAGAGAGAGAGAGAGAGAGAGTGAGAGAGAGAGAGATTTGATATTTGGGTCTGTTAATACTATCAGCAATTGTTTGATGGACATCCAAATTCAGACATTTATGGTCAAGAGATATGTTTGGCATGAGGATGTTTTATTCAACTATAAGTTTGACAATATTTCATTTCCTCCTTCAGTCAATCAGGTTTTGACAGCATATTAGATCGAGACGAAAGGTGGTTCGGTTGATAGCTTTGTTTAATTTCACCAGGTATTTGAATGATTGTTACTAATTGGAAGACAAACTAATCTACCTGTGAGTTTATAACTGTTGATGAACAACTCGTGGCTTTCAGCGGAGACTGTCGTTTGCGTGTGTTCATGAAATCAAAACCAGCTATTATGACATCAAGTTTTACCTTGGTCGATACTAAAGATTTTATGTAAAAACAGAGATGTCAGTACCTAACCAAGAAACAGCCCATTCCCTCAGTTTGGTAAGCCCCAAGATATAGACCTGCATTTATTTAAAGCAATGTAAAAGAGAGGACGCAATGCAAACTGGAGGTAACCGGTTGAGAACCTCATTCAGAGAGGTCATGTTTATGTTGTATTGTGAATAACTTTTGAAAATAACGATATTATTATTTGTATCCAAAATACAAATTTTTTATTTAAATTTGTTTATTTGAATATAATTTTAGTGTTATCCGTTGATCAACATACCTATCGTTCCCACCTAACATCCTAACAACTAGTTTTTTTATCAAGATGAGTAAATACTTGCAAAAATGTACGTATTGGAGAGTTAATCAAATGGAGGTCTCATCGAAACTGTGCGCCCACTTAAGGGTCACTCTGTTATATATGTATATATATATATATATATATATATAACTTTATATTTATATAACTATATTTTACTATTGCTAATGAAATAATAATGGCTTATATGTACTTATTTCATGACCTGTGATAGTTCTTCGAAGAAACAATAATAGTTATTTACAACAAATTGTCCAAAAAAACCCCTGGTTTATTCGATTACAGAGGTTATGTGATCTAAAAAAGCTTGTAGTTGTACATAACTAATACCTTTCAGAACATAATAACTTTAATAAGAATTAACTAGATATTTTAAAAAAATTTCCAAAAGTCCACATGTAATCTTTCAAATAAGTTAACATAATAAGGAGAGACATCATCCTACTTATCGTGGGCATCTTCTCCTTTTCACACGAAGTTGCTCAAGCGTTCTCAATATTCCTAAGTGTTAATACAATACAATACAATACATATTTCAATAAGTAAATATAGGATAAAATGTTCCATCTTATATTCATCCTTTAAAAATAATTTAGTATGCACGTTAAGCGCAAATTTAGGGCTCAAAGTAACTTGTAAAGCATTATAAATCTTTAAAAAATTAACTAAATGGAGTATACACAGAAATATGCAAATATTGCACAATACTTGTATAATGGCAATTTAAATCAGACTCGGCAACTGGCTCGGCTCTAAAAAGCTGTAAAAGAATCCAATTTTATTGTAAAAGCCAATATGGAAATTTCCTCATTAGAAGTGTTGAAATAATCGTTGAATGTGACTTAGCTGTGTTCTCTTTCGTTTGTGGTTATAGTTATTGAACGTACTGAAACAAACGTATTATGGTTAACCGACGCGACGTGTGGTTCGACAATCAAACTAGCCAACTTGATAATGTAGGAGTCTCATACTGTTTTTATTACTTCCATAGTCATGTAATATAACCGCAGAAACTAAATGTTAAAATACTGAAGGGCATATACAACATTATCATTTAGGCTTTATACAGCGTGTTCCAAATTATATATTCACTGATGGGATCTTGGAAACTAAATTAGATACAGCAAAGATGAAATGGAAAAAATAAAATAGATATTTCCACTAAACCCAACATTTTTTTAAGATATACTATAACACAGAAATATCATACAGTGCTTTGCGTTTATATTTAAACTGGATTATTTAATTTGACTTCCAAACATGTTTTGCTCAAATTAGGCAATAAATTATCTCAATCAGGGCAGCAAAAATATAAAATGTATTAGGGACAAACGTAACTGCGTCAATTTGTAACTTGTAATTGTTTGACTAGTTAGATTTAGTGGGTTATCAACTAATTCGTTCATAAGGTTTCTTTGAAATTAATGAAGCCGATTTATTCGTGTTCGAGTACGTGCGTGATAAAAGATTCACAAAAATAATACAAGTAATAAAGAATAGAATGACTAAAACTAATGCAAGTGTAATTGTGTAAATGATAACGACGTTTTATACTCAAATATGTACCAATTCCTCTGTACCGTTTTTTATAGCACATATTTTAAATTTATATGGAGCAGATACTTTATAAATTAAAAAACTTTTCGGAAATACTTGCTTTATTCCGAAATTTAAGTTCACACCCAAAAGTTTACAAAGTTTACAAACTTTTGATTCAATTTTCTTCAAATGTCACTCAATCGAACAAATCTAATTAAGAGTCTGATTAAAAGATATTAAAATTAAAATTAAACTAAAAATGTATACTTCTCCAAAAATGGTTTAAATTAACAAAACAAAATAAAAACTTCTCTTCTCAAAATACTCAAAATTAATATAACACAAAACTTGATATTTACTTTATGACCAAAATTTAATTCACAATACTTCAAAAAAATTGAATTAAATTTTCAGACTCTGAAAGATGGGAAACTTTAGAAATTTTAATTACAGTATTATAAAATAAAAGATATTAACTATACGCTGGTACGGGACTTACTACTTTGAAGATTACGGAGGCAGATCAGAAAATTAAACGCACTAAAAATTTAAATACTTGAACTTGAATTTACACGCGATAAATAATTACTCTAAATCCCAACTATAGGGTTAGAGGAAGAAAACTTCAGCTTCGACCGGTACACCTTCTCGTCGTGGCTTCAAGACTCGACCGCCTACTTCTGACCCTCTCCAGGCTTGCCGGGTCGGAACGTAGACCGATCAGCTGATTACCGGTTCAACTAAACAATGTCCACGCACCGCGTCTAGTTAACAGGAGCCTACTACCTACCGCGATTCAGCATAAAGAATTAGAACTATGGTACATATTTTCTCTAGCCCGAAGCTGCAATCACGGTAGGAACCTAAACCTTTAAACACTCATCCCGGACTAAGTACAATAATATCCCTCCACATGCACACTTTTAAATAACAATTCTTTTGTACTTATCACTACGTGGAGGCTGTGATGTGTAGTCCGAGGGGTGATGTGGTAGGAGTGTCCGACGTCCAGTTTGGCTCCCCAGGTAGCCATCGCAGAGGGATGTGGTAGGTGAGGAGTCGAGGCAGGTAGCTTCTCCAATGATTGTGCGGGCCGGTGCAGTGCGGCGGCCTCGTTGATCTCGTGGTTGGCTGGCTCTGGTTCGCTAATAGCACTGCTACCTGCTCCTCCAATCTAATAACAATTTCAGCCAGCGAGGCATTGAGCTCTTGGAGGACATTCCTTTTACAAAATATTCCCTCCGTATAATTGTATGGCTGTCAGTCTTTCACGGTGTTCTTATTGTACGCCTGCGCCAGTGTCAGGAATGTAAACCATTACCAGATGTTGTTAATTACAATACAATCAATTTACAGGGATTACAATGGCACAATAATCAATTGTTTACACACAATAAACCTCATATAGTGATAAAAAAACAATATTACCCTGTCCTTCTACATTTGAAGGAACAGGGAAGAAATATCACTATTAATACAACTCATTGTTATACCAAAAAATATTACCTTGTCCTTCTCTATTGGAAGGAACAGGGGACAACAACACCACAACATTACCAAAATTACCCTGTCCTTCTACATTTGAAGGAACAGGGAAGAATTATATCTCATGATATATCACAATACCTCTGTGTATTAATTTCATACACCATTAATGCCGTTCATTGTCCCTGAAAATTACATGGTTTACAACAACACTCCTATCACACACTTACACTGGCATTTCATATTATGACTTCTCATCTTAGCCATACAATTGCTGAAATAAAAACGTCGTCACATCACCCTTTCATATTCCAATATTTATTTGTATTATTTATAATAAACTACTGGACTCTCATACTTAACTTGTTTTGTGTTTTGGGCCAAATTAATACATAATTATATAATCAATTCTTGAAGTTAATTTGGAAATAAATTATATTGCCAATTTTATTGTTTTAGACCCATCTTCAATTCCTTTTCGACAATATAATTGTCCTGAAAATAAAACATACTGACCTTTGCCCCGGGCTAATGTTTATTGAGTTCTCAAATTTCACATTTCGAATTTAAATTTAAATTTAGAAATTGTACTTTATTATTTGTTAATACTTTATGCACCTTAAAAAAAAAAGAAAACAAGCTATCTTTATTTTAAAAACAAAAAAAAACACATTTTTAACCAGGATCAATATTTCCTTGTTATTTCCGATAAGCATTTCACATGAAAATATTCAATCATATTGCCCAGTCCTATCTTTACTGCCGTGTCATAAACTCTTTCACTTATCGGGCCCACTTAGTTTTCACTTATCAGAGTCACTTCGCTTTCACTTATCGGGTTCACTTGTAATTAAACTTTACGATACGGACTCTACAAACAAATCCTTTTTACAAGGGGCTGGGCTATTGTGGCTTGGGCACATCCGGACCTTTTTAAAATGTACACAGGAAACTCTCAACAATATTCCTATCTCCTGCTCTCATTGTTATTGACCTTTCATAACCATAATTATTTTATAACCCCTTTTCAGATTACAAGCCCTGTCCCTAATATTAAATTTCAAAGTGGACCTTCACATTTTCCTAAGATTCTAACAGCGTCGTATTTAAAAGCATTTCCGTCCCTAAAATTTATTTCAAGTATAATTCCTTTTTGAGCAACAGATCCACATACGCTAGCTCCATTTTTATTTTAAAATAATTTTCTTAAAATAAATCAAATATTCTAAACTCACAATATTATTCTAAGTCCTAAGTCTTACTCACTACACAAAATTATGCAGGTTTATACACACTTTTCAAGTTTATACAAGTCTTACACAAGTCTTATACAAGTTACACACACTTTCATGAATTATACAAGTTTTATACCAGTTTACAAGTTCTTTCCTGTAAATAACCTGTTGTACAAGTTTATGCTCAAAAAGGAAATAGCAGATTGGCGCAAATTATGTACCGTTTTTATAGCACATATTTTAAATTTATATGGAGCAAATACTTTATAAATTAAACAACTTTTTGGAAATACTTGCTTTATTCCGAAATTTAAGTTCACCCAAAAGTTTACAAAGTTTACAAACTTTTGATTCAATTTTCTTCAAATGTCACTCAATCGAACAAATCTAATTAAGAGTCTGATTAAAAGATATTAAAATTAAAATTAAACTAAAAATGTATACTTCTCCAAAAATGGTTTAAATTAACAAAACAAAATAAAAACTTCTCTTCTCAAAATACTCAAAATTAACATAACACAAAACTTGATATTTACTTTATGACCAAAATTTAATTCACAATACTTCAAAAAAATTGAATTAAATTTTCAGACTCTGAAAGATGGGAAACTTTAGAAATTTTAATTACAGTATTATAAAATAAAAGATATTAACTATACGCTGGTACGGGACTTACTACTTTGAAGATTACGGAGGCAGATCAGAAAATTAAACGCACTAAAAATTTAAATACTTGAACTTGAATTTACACGCGATAAATAATTACTCTAAATCCCAACTATAGGGTTAGAGGAAGAAAACTTCAGCTTCGACCGGTACACCTTCTCGTCGTGGCTTCAAGACTCGACCGCCTACTTCTGACCCTCTCCAGGCTTGCCGGGTCGGAACGTAGACCGATCAGCTGATTACCGGTTCAACTAAACAATGTCCACGCACCGCGTCTAGTTAACAGGAGCCTACTTCCTACCGCGATTCAGCATAAAGAATTAGAACTATGGTACACCTCAGTGAATATTGTAATTTCAGGTAACGTAGCCTAATGCGCTATCCAGCTCTAAACAGATTGGAATGCCGTAGGGAATAGTTATCAGAGACATATAAGCGCTTCCTCCAATAAACCAACAAAGCACCGATATTAGTCTATCACGGCTACAGCTCGCCTGAGAGTTCGCGAACTGTTTCCAATAATCCAGCTATAAAATACTACGAAAATATGACAACCAATGTTGTACTGTCATCCTTTTACTCTCCATATATTTGTAACTATCATACCTGTAATTTGAAAAACCCTAAGCACTGTTGATCACATTTCACAATATAGCAAATATTCAGATGCACATGTGAATCATGATTCTATCTAAATCGTGTGAAAATGTGTAAACTTGGATTTAGGAAATTTTCTTTGGTAATTATTTCAGGTTGAGAAAATAATTGTTATTTTTATAGCTCTTTCGGATAACTAGCCTGAAAACAGAAACCATTTCATTTTTGATGAAGATACAAGGTTTTTGATATTTTGAAAATAAGTTTTAATATAAAAACAGCTAAAGATTAAACTGTTAAATATTAAAATACGTACATCTCGATCTTCCTTAATGGAAGCTTCAGAGATTGACATGTTTTTATTGATATATTACTAAGGAATTTTTTTATATATTCAGATTGTTTATATATAATTAATAATGCATATACCAGTCCCTCTATCTACTTTCAAGTACATACAGTAAAACGTTCAAATCCTTATAATCAGCTTTACCCTGATCAGCTTTATCTTTAAAAATCAGTTTTATATCCCCAACACCCATCACGGAATAATAAAAAAAACAACCAAAGTCGCATTTTAGAGAGCCTTGATCAAAAAAATTAAATAATCAACGGAAATCGATTACACCACCCTAAAGAAAACACAGTTTAGTCCATAACTGAGATAACCTTCAGAATGGAAATATATAATTTTAAATTATATATGTAATATAAAAGGAGAGAAACCTTTACCTAATGGATTACTAACTTATTATGTTCCTACTTATAATGAAACTTTCTATCGAGAAAAATTTATGAAATCGTGTGAATATTTAATTTTGAAATTTTTTCATGGTATATTCAGGTTAATAATTATTTTGATAGAGTAGTATTTCACATTTTTTAACGTACGTCCAGTGTAAAAGTTGAATTTAGCTGAGATCTAACGATACTAAATACGACTTCTGGAATATGGAGGCAATTTTAGTTTGATAAGTTAAAAAATGTCGAGTTTTCTATTATAAAAGTTTCTAATATCAAACCAATGCAAAGAGTTTGTTTTTGAACTTCTTGGTCACCGACTTAGCTTTATTCCCTTTAATAGTGCCTAATTAAATAACTTTATAGGTTACATAATATGCCCTGTTTTTGTAAAATAATCTTTAAAAGTTACAACCATCGAAAAGACCATTATAGTTGTCAGAAGAAGGGTGAAAAGACTAAGATTTTCGTATTGAGTTGTGTTGCTTACAAAACATTGCATAAGACAGTGACTAAATGAAGAAGGAGAGCAAATGGCGCATAAAATAATTAACAGACATTAGAGTGAAAGATAAGAATTAAAACATCTCAGTTAAACTCATTGAAATAAATTTTATTTGTAGAAAGTTACTTTTCACATATGGATTATTAATAAATCTGTAAGAAATTATGATTGTAACAACATGGTAAGGGTTGAATGAACGGTTGATATGAGCATGACTGAGTGGTGAAAAACAGCTTATACATCATGAGTGAATGGATGTCAGAAATGAAGGAATGGTAAAGATAACCTTTTGAAACACGATTATCGTTGCAGATTTAAAGATAAACTGTATTGTTGGTAGTTTCTTGCTTTTATCTTGCATGCATAAAGACTGATCTGATTCTAACTCCATAACAAAGAGGGATCGACTGATGTCGATGGAAGTGATTGAGTGGGGACTGATAGATCATGTATAATCTTAACTGGTATGGACTGATTGTGAAATGGTAAAATTATACCCATACACAACAAATACAGATTCTAAATTTTTGCGTGGATACCTACTTTATTATCATCTTAAATCAACTAAGTTCCATTTATAATGGTAAATTATTAATATTGGTGTAACTAATTTCGTGTATTTGGGCAATCATTGCATTAACCAAAACGCAATAATCTGTCTAGCTATGATAGTCGAATTAAGCAGTTAGAAAAAGAATTGTCCTTTATTTTCAGAAGCAATGTTTAAAATGAGTAAATTCTTAAGCAGAGGTATAAATTAGTTTTATGTCCTAGATAAAAATTGACATTGATGTGTGTCTACATTTCATTAAGTAATTTAATCTAAAAGTTAAATAAACTGTTAATATACACAGTTTACCTTGGTAACGAAGTACATGTGAGGTGAATAGTAATAAGTAAATATTAGCCTTGAGAGGTAATGTAACTGATTTACTACAACATTCGTCGATGTTAAGGAGTGACACTATACCTGGGACGTATATCGATGACTGACCTGTTTAACTGATACATCCTTATTGAGAAATAGTGCCTAATGCTGAACACGTCCTCCTTGACTTCGCTAAGCACCTCATAATAAAACACTAATAAAAGCACTTCTTTTCAAATAGACCGTGAATCATGGACACTGATGACCATATTAGCTGAGAAAAAAAGAACTGATCTTAACTACTAGGAACGACTACATAATGTTCTGCTAAGAAAAGTAACACACGAACTGAATTACTTTTATCGTGTGTTGTAAAGAGTGTATAAACATTTACACAAAATGTACAAGTTCTCGTCTTAATAACTATTATCAAACGCAAAATTATTACTTATGGGTGGAGCTAGTGGGAAAAACAAAACATCTTCATAGCTGAGCCAAGCTGATTTGTCTAGCGGGTATCACCAAATTTATAGCATTTTTTCATTCATCTACGTATACAAAATGTGTGGTTTTTAGTAATGTTTTTTTGTCGCAATCTTCTTATTATAATTTTGTTTTTTATAATCGGTATAACTGCGTATAAGTATCCTCCAGGGTGACTCTTTATAAGTGTTACAATTAAAACGTAATAACTAGTTTAATGTTGCTTGTTAACTAAAAACCAGTTTAACTTTATTCAATGAATTGTAATCATTCGAAATGACCAGTCCAAGAGAATGTTTCACAGGGCAAAGAGCACTAAAGGATTTTGAGGTAAGCATCAAATTTCTTGTACGTTATATTGAAATAGTCTTCCAGATCTGATATTAAATTTTTTTTTGTATTTTTTATAGGAAAAAATTAAATTTAAAGAAACTACAGAGCAATGTGCGTAACTGATTCTCGATGAACAATAGAGCACAATAGAATCATGAAGGAAACAGAATATTTCCGGACATTTGCCATCGTTCAGTGAAACAATAAATCAGTAACACTACGTTTCGAGATCTGCAATCTGATCTCTTCTTCAGGTAAAGAACTAACCTAATACATAATATTACAAACTAGGTTAAAATAAACAAACACAATCCTTCCATCGTCAAAAATAACCTTCAAACAAAGAATAGAATCATATATTATTGTAATTAAAATCAGACTCCAATTAAAACACCAAACAATATTAATTTCCAAATAAAGTACAAATTAATACAGTAATACCAATAAAAAATGGCCAACCGTACTTATATATATGCATATAAAAAGCACGCACATACGAATAAAAATAAATATAAAGATAAAGACGATAAATACTTTAAATGACTAACAAAAAACAAACATGTAAATATCGATGTTATTCTCTGAATTATTACCAATATAAATAATATTTCTGTACATAAATATAAAACTACAATGCAGGATGTACAAGAAATAACGACACACTTTTGATGTGGAACATTTAATTATTATATACATATATATATATATATATATATTATAACAGTTCCCACCATAAAATTAAACCGTTATTATTATTTTACACCAACAGAATATCACCGTTATTATTTTTTGTTTATATGTTTTAGCAGTACTTTAGTGGTTAAGGTCGATAACTCAATTATATTACAAGAAAATAAAACGATATCCTTAAGAAAACCATTTTGATTAAATACAAGATTTTATTTCATGCGACATTTCGTAGAACTTTAAATGTGTTATCAAAAGCTTCATTTATATCCTTAGTTAAAAATAATACTTTATTATTACTCAATTACAAATTCACCATTTCATAACCTAACATAATGGACAAATTTCCATATAGACTACCAGCACAGTGTGCTAAGGAATGTATAATGAGCACAACCTCGCTGAAATTATGAAACCTTTATTGGAATTGAGATCTGCATATTGATGAAATCGGTTTACTGATAAAATAAACTAAAATCCTATCAGATGTTTAAAATACATCACAGCATTAATTATATACTGTTTCGTTATTTTAAATCAATTTTTCATAAACCCTATTCATGTCGTTGCATTCATAACACGTTAGCCAACATGGGAGAAACAGAAGTTTATATGCGTGTCATGCGTTACTACCATCTGTAATGTGACAATATCGTAATGTTTGTGTCATAATTGTACTCCAGGGAGACAATTAGGCTTCACCCCTCGTACAGCATGATGTGTGGGTTACAATATGGGGAATTGATTCAATCACCATCAAAACATCAGGAATGCCTTACAATATATGTAATCTGGTCTTTGAGAACACTTTACATGCAGCTGGTGTGTCCCTTTCTAGAATATTGCTCACAGTTCGGTCACTCTTCCAAGTTAGGTACATTAACCAGCTTGAAAAGGTACACACAGCAGCACTCTATTAGACTTGTAGGAATAAGGCATAGGTACGAGTATGGACGGGTTCCTCTTGAGCTACTGAGTCTACACTTAGGTTTCCTTTCCTCTGTTCTAGACGACAAGTTGCTGACGTATATTTCGCGAGGAGAAATAACAGATCAAACCATCTCTTTGTGGCCGGGGGTTTCCACGGCACTAATTATGCTTACTCAGTCCTCGTTTGGAACTAATTATGCTTATTCAATCCTCGTTTGGAATTAATTATGCCTTCTTAATTGCAACTACTCGTTTAGCAATAATTATGCCAACTTATGTTGCAATTCCGCGTTTGGTATGAATTATGCCTACTCAAGTGAAATTACTCATTTGACACTAATTATGTCTCCTTAAGTGTATATTACTCGTTTTAACACAAATCTTAAATATTCAAGTGTATATTCCACAAGGTTTGACACTAATCACACCTACTCAAGTAAAATTACTCATTTGGCAAATAATTATATCTACTTAAGTGTATAATACTAGTTTAACACTAATCATACCTACTCAAATACAATCCCTCGTTTGCATTGTATCAGCAATGCTCTACCGGATGAAGTCGATCGACATGTTTGTATCATGTGACTGTGAGCTGATGAAGAAAGTCTTAGAGCTGTTTAGTTAATCGTGCTTCCAAGTTGATGTGTTGCTATAGCTGATATTGTTGTTATTATATTATACTGAATACAGCCTTGTTATTGGTTTATATTTTATTTTTTGAATTCGCAATTTTGTTCTGTTATATTAAATGCACTTGTTATGAGGTTCCTAATAGTTTTAGATTAATATTAAACTTTTGATGTTACGTTACTATAAGTTGTTGCATGTTAGTATTTTGTGTGTGTGTGATATTCTTAAAGTTCCCTTGTTATAAATACAGTTTTTTTGTCAATATTATCAAATAAATTTTTAATGCTAGTAACGTATTGTATGTAGTTTTGTAAATAATCTTCAAACACCAACTGATCTCTTTAGAGGAACGTGACTCTAGATTCTACGAGTTGAGTCTATGACAGCGTCAGGTTTCAGACACTGCATTAAGAGAAAGGTGAACTAGAGCTACACTAAATTTCAACATAGAAACATTTATTTCATTAGTAATCAATAATTCGTTTATTTCTTTGAGTTCTATTTTTAATACGTTTTCATACTCTGTATCCAAAGTGACCTTTTCTCGACTGAAGGTCGGTCCGTTAATTTGATGTATGAACCCTTGATTAGCTTCCTGTTAAAGAATAGATTTTTCTGGAATAATGATGCTATCAATAGATAGTAGGTCTTACGATACACGATGTAACAAAATAAACATACGTTTATCAGCCAAAAGGTGTTTTACATTTTACTTGGAGTGAAAAAATGCCATATATATCTGTACACGTTCACAATGCTGGGGTATATAGAAGAGGAAATGGACTGTAAAATTTAAATCAAACATCAGTGTGATGTCACTGCAAACATCAGTGTGATGTCACAGCTGAATACCAGATCCCTAGTTACAGGAATAGCAGAATTACTGATGTCCCTGTCTCCTAGACAATATTGGACTATTTGAATACATATATTTCACAACAATGTTGACACTACAACACATTTTATTTTGCGTGTTTAAATAAAAAAATATTTTTCACGGGTTGTATGATTTTTATGAAAAATAACTCGATCATTAGTTTGAATTTACAGTATATTATAACTTTTCTCTAAAATAAATTTTTTGTAGAAGTATTTTGTGGCTACATTAATATTTTTTACTCGAAGTTAAATTTTATAAACTTTCTACCAGAAATACTGTACATAACGGTTAAACTTTGAATTTCTGAAATTTTACAAGGACATTTTTCTAATTATAGGACTTTATATTCATTATACATTTACAGACATTGAAGTATCATATTAACTGTCCAAGCATGTTTGATTTAATGACAAACACAAATAATGAACACCGAGTAGGATAGCCTAGGAGATAACTTACAACGTAAAACACGAGCTAACAGTGGAAACAGGTCTCATTGTTATCTAGTACAGAAAAAGTAAGGACAGAGAGCACACTTAATAAATAATATTTAAAACTAAACTGTAATTCAAATCCATCTTAACAGTTTCAAAGGACAAAATTATAACATTTATAATAAATATATAAATGTTATATATGAAATATATAATATATTATGTTAAATATATAAACATAATTAAAATTTATAGGTTGTGAAGTTTAAGTTAGTCGTTCTTTAAATATTAGCATTAACTCTCAAGCTTTTGACTTAAATAGATCCTAATGAAGGCAAGGAGTATTTTACCTGTTAAAGGTATAAAATTCCTACAGTACTATAACTTAAGATACGTATTAAAATGTCTGAAGTAAAATTTAAGAAATTATAAAGTTTATTAAAGATGATTAAACATAATATCACAGTTGTGTATATATCATTTAACCTATGCGAATTCAAGACCATATTATTATTAAAAGGAAGAAGTACGCCACTCTATTCGATGAAAAAAACAGGATCGAAGAAAAAAGATTACTAATGCAAATTTTACAATTTTAATTGAAAATTCAATAATTTGTATCAGGTGATCTTTTAAGTGATACTTATTAGATAATGATAATATTACGAGGTAAAAGTAAGCCACGCCGCAAGTCGCGTAACGGGCTTCGGTTAATTCATTTTGAGAGTTAGGCCGCATGTGATATACTATGTCAAATATTAAAATGATTACATATCGTAGTTTTAAAAGAATATACTAGATAAAAATACTGCTTCAACACTGAGGAAACACACAGGGAACTAGTGTGATAATTAAAAGTGCATTGGTAATAGAGTCAGTTCAGTTACTAATGAATAACAAAACTTAGTGCAGCAGGCTTTTGTACTTTGAGTCTTTCAACGCCACACATAGAACATCTCATAGCCATTGTGGTTGTACGAGTGAAATATATTTTCGTTTCTTCTGCTCACGTCTTGAGAATTTTAGTATCTAATATTTAAACCATTGTACATATTTTGGTATACAGCAAATTTTCGGTTACATTACAAACCTACTTGGTGGAGTTTATTTGGTTCTCGATTATGTGCCATGTAAAAAATCTTGTCTTAGATATAATTCTTAAAAAAATTTGAAATATAAGTATGATCCTTTTTTCTTGCAGTATATTTCAATAATTGTAATAATAACGCAATATTTTTGTGCACACGAATAGTATATTAATTCACTATTACTATACAATCATTTTCAACTTACTAATTTGAATATGACACGTAATACGTTAAACGCATTATTGTAGCAGGCAGTTTCTAAATGAAACACTAAAAAGTCATTGAATTTTAATTATGTAAATTTAAATGAACCTCATATAAATATTTTATAATTTATTTAAATTGTAAAATCAATTTTATCACAAATAATTAAAGAAATGGCAATGGTAATTAATAATTATCAATGAATATCAACCAGCTTACAAAGAGTCACATACTTAAAATGAAAAAATGGACTATATACCTTAAATGGAAATATCCTATAATTAATTTAAACTTAAGAATTACATCTACTAAATTATAAGTTAAGTTGTGTAACGAATATAATATTGTTACGTTTCCTAAGATACAACCTTTCAGTTCAAACATTATTCAGCCATTAATATATTAGGAAGAACGTGATATAAAATTGTGGTTCAGAGAACGAAAGACGTCTCTAAGGTCTACATTAACAATAGAAACATGAACAGTAATCAATTTCCAATTTAGATTGGCCAGCCATTGTTAACGGCTGTTTTGTATTCATCAGCTCTCCTGCCCCTTCAATAGTACCAATCAGAACAACCAAAGATCCTTTTATTTTCTTAGAGAGATTTCCTTTTTAAAACATTCGAATATTTTGATTGAACCTATAGGTACACATTGTATATGTAGGTAATAATTGTCTTCTCACCTCACGAAGAGGATAGATAGTGTTATACATTTTGTAACATATAATGATCGTATATCTTTAACAACTTATTATACTTTCAAGCTCTCAATTATCAATAACAAACTTCAAACAAAGAACTGGTAGGTTTTTATATTTCAAAGCCGTTTATTTCTTTTCACAAGTCTGAATATAAAATAAATGTCGTATATTTATATACAATAGCTAATAATTAGTCAGTGTATATATCTTACCATGTATTTGGGTTAAAGATAGTAAACGCTGGTATGGTTTGAATGACAAGTCTAATTATGATGTATTTACCTTATCGAAGAAGGCTTTGCCGTAAGTTTTGTCAGGTTGACGGACGTAATCTTTGAAGGAAATTAGTTTTCAAGCGACGTCTCTTGTTAATAATAACGGATTGATAGACAGTATCTTTGTCAGTCTTCTCCATTATCTAACAATATTCAGCGTCCAGAATGACGTTACTGTTTTTAATATTTAAAAAAATAGTTTGAATGATTACAACACATTCATAAAGAACTAAATCAAAAGTTACAGTGTGGCTGGTGATGATACACAAAGATTTTTTTAACTGAATTTAGTTGGTACATAAGAAAAGGCCACGGTATACAACGATCTATAGTTTTCTCCCCTCTTGTCTCCAAAGTTATCTAATCACTTGGGACAAAAATCTTGTTCTGTAATGTCGTGCCAGAGTAAAACTTTGACTCCATTAGTGCATTATATCATACTCACAGATGATAAGGTGTTTACTACCAAGCTTGACTACTGTAAAACTTAATCTAACCAAGGTTTGTTGTTGTTCTTCTGAAGGAACCGTCTTCCCTCAAACCAAGTTCCCTCAGGTAATTATTAAACCTCATTATACTACTAGTCCCTATATTTGAATCCTTGGCGTGTCTCTTATTCGTCACAATAGCAATACTCTAAAGGAAGATATGACGTTTGTAATTCCGACAACCGCTAAAACTGCTTCTGCCGAGCCAGACACTAAACTTTTGGGAGGATCTGTTTGTAATTTTCTCAACTCATCCCCAGTCGTATTTCCAACGTAGCTCTTTGGTATGTCTCAGTTGTTCATCCTAAATTTTCCGTGTTAGGTGAATTTCCTTACTATGACTCTTTCCTACAAAGAACGCAGTGCTCATCTTTCAGCACGGTTCAGGTTCCTTGTGACCTGATAAAAGGGAAATTCCATTAAGGCGTTACACACGTTTTTGAGATTCCAACATCCTATTCATCCTCAGGGCGGAAAAATAAGTCTGTTTTAACAAAATACTGTAGTTAGTAACTAATAAAAGTGCAGAAGTAAAAAGGACATGGTAATAGCGAGTTCCAATAAACCAGGCTTACTACTAATTCTATTCCAACACTTCTTTCAACCTAGCTCTTGACTAATATTAGGAAATGTGATTTACCATATTCTTAATGGTTTGTTGGAGGTGGTGTTTCAACACATATTGTAAAAAAATTTCCCAATGTTGTGAGTCATGAGTAAGTTGGAGGAAACGTTCTAATTATTAGTAAGGGGAAGCCTGCTCTGTTTGCTCCATCATAATTTCTACAAGTGTGTACCAAACTGTGTTATAAGAGTCTTCCGCAATTTTTACAACATAAATACAATTATTCAACAGAAATAAACGCGGTCAGATCCAATTATAGCAATAATGTAGTAAATTGTAACAATACAATATAACACTGTGGATAGAAAAATTCCTCCAGTTGCACCTTAACCTTCAACTTGACCTTGATGACGGTACTTTGATTAAAGATAACAGCGACGCGAGGGGCCGTTATGCTTATCTCTCGGGCAACCAAAGCCAGAACCGAACTTATCGACCTTAATTAGTTAACCCTGGCTGATAAACGGGAAATATAATTCCTCGTACCGAATTGATGAACACATGGGGTTGGATATTACTGAGGTCGTAGTATAAATACTTGATTTACAAAGTTTACAATAAGTTTAATTGTGGCAGTTAAAACCTACAAGCAACACTTCTAGATGATAAAGTTTTTTATTACAACGTTGCTGAGAAAATACAGTAATAATTATATTATTTTATATTTGAGGGTTGAGCTTAATGCTTCTAATGTTCATTTTGCCTAAGAACTTAATAATAGACTACATCTTTACAGCTGACTTCCCTTCACGTCGATATCGACTCATACGCGCGGCGTCAGCATCTTGAAGTCTACAACATGAATAATGGATGTACTCGAAGTTGTACTCATAGTTAAAGAGCACTCGTAAACTCGTTTAAAACTAAATCACGACAGTATTAGCCATTTATCGAGACAACTCAAAATCACGGCAGTATTAGCCATTTATCGAGACAACTCAAAATCACGACAGTATTAGCCATTTATCGAGACAACTCAAAATCACGACAGTATTAGCCATTTATCGAGACAACTCAAAATCACGGCAGTATTAGCCATTTATCGAGACAACTCAAAATCACGGCAGTATTAGCCATTTATCGAGACAACTCAAAATCACGACAGTATTAGCCATTTATCGAGACAATTTAAAATCACGACAGTATTAGCCATTTATCGAGACAACTCAAAATCACGACAGTATTAGCCATTTATCGAGACAACTCAAAATCACCACGGTATTAGCCATTTATCGAGACAACTCAAAATCACGACAGTATTAGCCATTTATTGAGACAACTCAAAATCACGACAACGTGGTACCGTCAGACAGACACCACCACTATTATCTATATTAAACTTCCAAATAAAACATTACGAAAGTTAAGTTACTTTACTAATTAGAATTTTACATTATATTGCATTTAAATTAGATGTCTCACATGAAAGGGCTAATTTATAATACCAAAATATAAATTCTACTTACGGACGGCTTAAAAAGGGATAGGTCTCTCCTATTATTTTTTTTAAAAAAAGGGAAAAAGGACGAGGCAAGTGAGCTGTTGCTTGGCGGCAAGATGATCAGCTACGAAGTTTGAGAGAGAAAAGATTATTTCGCGTGCTAATTAGAATATTAATCTACCAAGAATTTAGTTCCAAGAACGTCAGATCAAAATTCTGCTAACCAGTAATGACTAACAAGGCAAAAATATGTATTATATCAAATGAAACTAAATAATGGTAAAAAATTTACAAAGTTAATTTTCTGTATCATTTTATTTTCAGACATTTTCCGATTCTCTACTTGTCTCAACTATAAAAACACGCTTACAACTTTTTTTATTAGTAAGCTGAGGTGTAAATATCTTGGGAGTGACTTTTCTTGTAGAAATTTATGTCATGAATCTAGAAATACTAATTAAAGTGTATTGCTTACAACTACTAATATACATAAAGACTAAAATACTAACTTTTGGAGTTTTTTGCTTTATTTATTTCTCAGTGATGAAGTAGAGTAATGTGGAATTTCCAAAATAAAATATTGCCTACAGACTTGTATGTTACGAAAATTTGAATTACACGAGACAAGTTATTTAATGATTATGTAGTATGTTCCAAGAAAGTATTTTTCAGTTGAAGGCATCATTAAAATAATAAGATAAAATAACTTTTCGGAATCCAACAACCTTTATGCATTAATTTTTGGAGATATAATGGTGTCTAATTTGATACTTTCTTCAAAGAAACTTATTTTAAAGACAGTCCGTATAGTTGTCTGAGCGTGAGCAAAGTTTAAAACTCAGTGACTAGAAATTACTGTCTGTAGTCTGCCTATTTGTCTATATGTCTGTCCACAACATTCACGAGAGCAAAGTGGCCTAGAGTTTTAAAACTGGTGTACCGTAAATTACTTAATTAAATTTCATATAATGTAAATTTCGCAACCTAGTCAGCCAGTATAATTTAATATTATTTTTATCCAATGTTTTTATTTCTTGTGTTCTAATTGGCAGCAACGTGGCATTACATACTTTTCCTTTACTATCTATAAGTGGTGCTTGTAAGTTTTCGTAATTAAACCGAACTTATAAGTAAACTTTGCATTTCTAGTATTTATTACTACGACCTCAGAAGTCACCACCCTCATGTGTTATCGTCCAACGGTACACTGGCATCAGCCAACATTTGGTTTTATCAGCGTTGGTTTTATGGGTAACAATGATAACAACGAATAAAATAAATTTAAAAAATATGAATACAATGACAAGGCATTTTATTTTAAATGATCGTATGATCGACTAAAATGAGCTGTAGGTTTTACATTTTGTATCAAACCTCAGTAGACCCTGTTACGCTACACGTGTGTAGTACTCTTGCCTTTCTTTATAACAACTCCTCTCTGCATACAATAAACTAATTGTCTATTCTGTGTATTCAAAGTATACAATTGTATTCTTGGAGTAATTCTGATATGTAAAGATCTTTTAACGGATAAACGTGTTTGTATTGTAATGAAACAACACGGATCCTATAAAAACACAAAATGGTTGTGTGAGAACAAAGCAATAAACCACTTAAAGAAAGATGGTGAACGTAAACACGGAGAACGTGAAACAACTGAGAGCGATGTAAGAGGCAGCCCCGGGGCTACTCAGGCTTCGAGCTCGTGTTGATACAGGCGTTCCTCTGTGTTTTCCTGTTTCTTAGATTCGAATTAGTCTGTTGCTAGTACAACAGTGGTAAATTAATCAAAGAATACTAAGCAATACACAGTATGTGAAAAGTTTGAAAAATCTCTAAATACATGGAAATATAGAAGAAAAAACTCGGAATATGCAAGTATTGGGTTATAATAATAGAACAATTGTATATTTATCTTTTTTTTTAATGAAGATTATTATAAGAGAAACTGAACTAAAGTAGCTCTCCGTCCGAACAGTAATGTGAAAACGAGGCCCTGATGGAGATTTTTACTTATTTTTTATTAACGATTTATATAACATACAAATTGAATTATGTTAAATTAAATATGCATAGGTTGTTTTTAATATTCGAAATTTGTTATTACAATAGTAGTCCAGTATTCTCAAGTTTTTGTATAATGTAAATGTGAACTACAAATATGAAAACTATACCTATCACTTTCTAGCTATTATTATTATTAATTAAATGTGCTAATATTGCAATATAAGTGACTGTAAAAACTTGGAAGCATCAGGGTTTTTCACGGCAACGTCCGTATAGTGGTTTATATGGAGCCAGACAACCCTTGGCTATAATCCATCATCATTACCGTCAACAGCTGCTCAGTGTGTTCGACCTTCTCTCTCTCAGCGCTTGACTTCCTTCAACAATAGTTGCACTGTGAATGTTACAATATAAAGTTTTAAACGGGTTTAGTACAGAATTATTTGGTATACATGTATTCTGTAAGATGACAAAAACAAGATTCATTTAAACATGTATGATTTTGGTACAATGTCATATTTCATAGTTCAAGTGAAACCGAACACGTTTGAAAAAAGGTTTTGTAAATATGAATTTTGGAAGGTATAGTTACGCAAATATAACATGCAAATAAAATTATATTCTTTAAAACTCTATGACACGTAAATTACTAACTAAATAACATAAATCAGATTTTTCAACTCATATGTTTTAAAAAACATAACATAGTTATTATTTTAGTAACAAGGGATTTAATATGGAATTACCTCTAACAAGAACTTCGTAAGTGGTAATACAGTCAATTTTGGTTAGATATTATGCTCTAAATTTTAAATTCAAGCTCTTTAACATAACTTCCCATAGATAAGAAAACAGAGATTCAGATTTTTATGACGAATTGGAAAAATTTAAGGGAGGAAATTTTGCGTGATTTTGTAGACAGACCCGAAAAAACCGGCTGCAGACAAAAACTTAGAGAGGTATCGTCTGAACGAGATTAAGATTTGAAAAACTTTTATTATTATTTTCCAATCAAAAATCGACTGCTCTATTTTAATAAAAAAACAACAGTTTCATGTATCTATAAAATACTTGTGATTTAACTTTTCTAGATTTTTACTAAATTTTTATTAATGATAAATATTTTCAATTTATCTATTAACTTTCTAAACTAGTGTTCCCATTTTCAAACAACGTTTTAAACACAACAGCTACACATGGAATATGAAATGTCACAGAATAAATTGATGCCATATTAAATAACATGTGAATCATATTTGTAGTGATTTTTAAATTCAATATCTTTTTTATTCTTACTTACCACTCTTTTACTGAAAATATGACACTTGTCCTAAATAAACCATTACAGCATCTTGATTGCGGCTAGCTATAAAAGGCATATATTATTCCCAACTAAGACATATAAATCGGCTATCCTGTATTATATAATAAATTTGGTTTTTATAAAAAGAGGACACATACGGAGTGATTGTAAAATTACCATTAAGCTTTGGGAAGTACATACACATTTCATAATAAATCAATATTATAAGTGTTTGATAATACTTGGTTTTTAGTCCATCTGTAAAATATATTGTGTCTTATTTACTCAATTTGTAGTCCATAAATTTAAATATTTTCACTTATGATATATTTATCACAATACATATGGTATGCTATCTATGCTATGCTATGCTTTGACTGTCACTGTTAAAAATAATACCTTTTTAATATCCAAGTAACATGATGGGTTGTTAATAACTTTATGTTATATTTAATAAAAAATATCACTCTACTCATTTACTGGGATTATATTTTTTATTTGTATTGTAAGACCAACCAAAATATCCTTATTTTATCTGAAACTTGCAATTAAGAAGCCATGACAGGATTTAGAATAATTCATGCAATTGCAGTTGAATAATTTTTCTAGAATGCACGAGCAAGTAACTCCAGGAAAGGAAGTTGGTTCTAAAATGTTATCCGGGAGAGGTAACAGAACATACATGTTAGTTTTATATATTGATTACCAAGAACGTACAAGTTCTTGGTAATCAATATATAAAACTACAATCGTTTAAAAACTTAGACATTTGAAAGATTTCGATAATGATTTCCTGAAACATATATTTATAATTTATTGTATGTTCATGAAACAATAATTTCCTTTCTAAATATTGTATACTACCTATTACTAAGTATAAATACTTAAATGTTGTGTTATATTTCCACAAACTTGTGAGAGGGATCCTCCGACCGAGATTAAGACTTGAAACACTTTTATTCTTTAGTGGATAAAGAATTAAGTTATAAAAGTTGTTAAAAAGTTTTATAGTAGCCTCAAGGCTTGAGAACACAAGTCCATAAAACCCTCTACAAACTTGTATCGCAAAATATTGTGTTTTCTTATAATGTTAGACTACACGCGTATTAAAACTTTCTATAATAATCTTCTCAATAAATTACTATGATATTTATACGTATACATTACATTGACTCTAAATTCTTGAATAACATTAATTATTTAGCTTTTAAAATGCCATTGCACTGAGAATATGAATTTTGAGAAAAGATTTCGTTAGCATAGATCTAACAAATCTAACGTACTATTAACGTGATAATATGTAAGTATATTATTCACTTAAAAATACTTTATAATGGATTAAATATTTTTGGAACATTTATTCCAAAGAAGCATTAAGTAGGCTACATTTTAAATTATGGATGTTTTATTATTTATTGTAATATTGTTTTAAAACGTATTGTCATTGTTTGCGTACTTTTAATTGCAAATATAAATGGTCTGAGTAAGGTAGCGTAGCCAATTAAGCGTAAAATGTAATCAAGAATCATAGCGATAATAAATGTTATTAATTACAAATAATTTAATAGAAGTTTGCTAGTAAAATTTGTATTTAGGATAATTCTAAGGAGAGGCAGTTGCTCATTCAAGCCTTACACTATCCTAATCATACCAAAAACAATAATAACAATAAGAGAGTCGATTAAATTAAGATCGATAGTACTGTTTAAAAGAGCAAAAGTTACAGACAGGTTTTGAAACTTGTACTATCTCTAGCACAGTTCAAAGGCCGACGTCTTAGACCACTTGGCCTTTGCACTCCAAAACTCATACAACGTAGTTCAGAAACCAATACTTTTGTTAAGCCAAGATTTGAATAAAAGAGCGTATTTATATTAAATGTAAAATACCTTTAAAATGTATTCGTACTTTTTATATTTTTTATCTCTTTTAAACTCTTTTTTATCTCTTTAAATTAAAAAAAAAACCATTGCTTGTTTTCGTGCAAAATTAGATTCTAAGTTAAAGGATTATAATCTCAAATCTTCAAGGATTTGGGCATTCTGTATTAATGTTATAGCTGTTGTAAATTTTAGTTACAATAATTACTAAGAGAATTACATCAAAACCACACACGGCGGGGTTTTAATGCCAGTTGGTCTTATGTTATGACTACTCATTAATTTTATTACGTAATAATTTTGTTGAAAAGATTACTTTTAGTTATAATTAAGGTTACTACTAGTTATTATCATTCTGAAGTATTAGCCTAAAGAATTTCTAAGAGCATAATAAAAACCAATGAACAACACCATTATTTTACTACAAGTAAAAACAAAGTCAACATTATACGCTACGATATGGTTAGTTGGAGCAACACTGGAATTGAAACTCCAAACGAAGACAAACTCATTTCAGTAAGAAGATTGGTACTGAAATTGCTTGAGTGGAAGAGCAATTCCCAGGTAATTTTCCAACCGTACTTTTAGTCAAAGTATTATTACGAACTTAGAATTACTGTCGTAAAATACGGTTATTAAGCCTAACTAGTTTGGTTCTAACTATATCATCCCCGGTCAAATATCAGCATTTAAAATTTAATCTTTGTACAATGTGAATCGAGGGAGGTATAATGTTACTCTTTACTGCAAATAAGTCGATTTCAACTCGGGTAAAGACACAGCTTACATAAATTTATATTACCAAGCTTCTTGGTGTGGGTTTTATTGGTTAAGCGCTAACGAAGTCTGACACTTTAGGAAGAGAAAACTGTATTTCTGTCCGTCTGCCTGTCCATACGGTATCCGAGAACAGAAATATATTATAGACTTGAAATTGTACATGAATCTTCTTTTATATATTCAAGGAAAATTCCATTTGAGAATAAGGCGCGTCACTCAATGAGATTTTTGCGTTAGCAAACATTTTTTAATATGGTTTTATAATAACCGTGATAACTATGGTAACCAACGTGTAAGACGCAAATTAACAAATGTGTGAACACAGCCATTATGATATTTTGACGTATGACGTAGTTATACATAATATTCTACCAAAATGAGGTCTAGACCACGTGGTGAGATAATGGTTCAAGTTCAGTGATGCTATATGTCACTGAATAGAATTTAATTGGGCATAATTGGAACTTTATATATTGGTCTTACAGAACACTATGGTAGTAACGAGAAAATCACATGATATATAGATTTTTAAACAAAGTGAGTTTAATCCTAAGACAATTTAATATGTGTCATAGTAAAAAAAGTATTAGGAACATATAAAACATTGTGCCCTGTATCGAAATAGAGTAAGAAATCATCCGGAGCGGTTTTGCGTAAGTTAAAGCCACAAGTTACTAGTATTAATAAAAAACTAACTAAAACGCTACACTAATTATTAAATTAAACTACAGCATACAAGTCATAATAGGTCTGAATTCGCCGACTAACCACTTACGATTGACCAGACGACAATTGCAAATAGCAATCGTCACGGCAGAAAAAGATTACATTTATTAAGTGCATGTTTTAGTTAGAGAAGTTGACAAACAAAGTAGTGGTCGTGATTCCTGACTTACGCATGTAACAACGCTTTGGTATGATTAAATTTGTTTATTTTAACCTAGTTTGTAATTATGTGTTAGGTTAGTTATTTACCTGAAGATGAGATCAGATTGTATATATCGAAACGTTGTGTTACTGATTCTTTGTATCATTGAGCGATGGGACATTTCCGGAATAATACTGTTTTTTTTTTCACAAATTATTAGTTTTGATTTTATGTTACATATTTTTGTTCAGTTTCTAGCAGAAGGAAAATTTGTTTTGATTTTAAACTGTGTTCCTTTAATAAATTAATTGCGTGAATTTTCTAGGATATTATTGAATTAATATCCCTGTAGCTGAGAATAAGTGTCATTTAGTGGTCAAACATTGTACCAATCTGCTTATTTTCAGTGGTTGTTTGTTAGATATAAATTGGACTCTGAGTTTTATAGTCACAAAATAGTACATTTGCCTATGTTTTGAAATGAATAAATTAGAGGTGTGCTAATGAAGAAATGGTTACTGTAGTTACCACCAGCGCATCAAAAAACCCTAAGTATTTCCAATAAAACTATGCTACTTTAACACTTTTTACCTCTGAATATTTGATCCAATACTGTACTCCATATTAAGTTTCATAGCCTTGCACTTATATTGGTGTACACCTATTAAATCCGATTTAGTGCTAACCTCCAACGTTATAAAACCGTTACAACTTGAGTATCTTTACTTTTAGTACTACTCAAGGACATTGCTTTTCATTTACGGTCCACTTTCTGAGATCTGCCTGTTTTCAGATATTTCTTGCAACTCCGATTTACAATCATTTCTCATATTTATTCACATAAAAAAAATTTAGGATCATTCACTTGTTCTACCCTCATACAGCTCAGATATATGTAGGCACTTTCTCACTTTCAAATCGTGCAACTAAAAACATTATTTATCATTTACTAGACCGTAACTTCAACACTAAATACAACAGAAAAAGTAATACGTACATTTATGGATTAGACAAATAAGTTCCAAACCTATGTTTCTTGGAGCACTATATATTTTATCATCTAACGTAGGAGCGTACTGACAGACGAGTGGACGTCGAAGTTACTGCTTCAATGAAATCTGTAAAGTCGTTAATATTGTAATCAATTAATTTAATGTTTTTAAGTACACTCTACTTTAAGGCCTTATCCTGCCCGTCTGCATAGGTCACTGGCCTGTGCGAGGATCTTAACAAACAGAATAAGGGAAAGAGTCGATACAGTACAAGGTCGACGGTATTGATAAAAAGTTCAACGTCACAGAAAGGATTCTTCGTGACAAAGGAAGAGGTTTCTTAACTTGGTGGTCTAAAGGAGCCTAAGGGCAGTCTGTCCATATATCTGTCACCTTTGTACCACAAAACTTGCAGAAAGGCCTACCTAGAGACTTGAAAATTGGATCGTAGGTTCCTCTTTGTTTGAGAAAGTAATCTTTGATTTCGGGGTGTTAGGGTCATAGGGCATTCATGATATGATGCAATAACTCTTTCGTCACATTCTTTCCAACACTTTGGTACTCCGCTCTATCAGTTTATCAAATACCCTTAATTGGTGACATTTATTCAGAGAAAAAAATTTTAAACGGCGCACTTGTATACGTGCTGTTGCATATTTAATGGACCGGACTATAACCTGTTTGTATTATTACAGCTTCACAGTATAACAACCCCTACAACATTAATTAAGGGCCGTATTTAATGACATTACAAAGCGTTAATTTCAGTTATGATATTTGACTACAACTAGTCATGATCAATAACAACTTTTTACAAACATGTTTTCAAATTTTAGTACATTATAATTTTTTCTGGGTGGATTAAAATACTCAAAATACCTAAATCCAATCAGGTTTTAGCCTTTCGAATAAAATTTAAATTATTTCATTACATATTGTAATACCCTCATGATATTCTACTGAAACTAATTTTACAATTACATCTTATAGCTGAGATGAAAAAGCATTTAAATGTTGTAATAATATGCAAACTTGAGAAATAGATAAATACATTTATACATTAGTCTAATGTAATTTAAAATAAATACGTGCAATGAAAAAAAATTGTCTTATGTAGGTATTATATTAAAATTTCCTAGCTCAGAACCACAAAGCAAGCTGTATTAAGTGATGCAACACTTAATATTAATTTATTCCCTGTTATTCTATTCCCTTTCCATATTCAGCAGGTACACAATACTTTGTTATTAGTATAGTTCACAACAGTTTTATGATAACACGAGTAGCTTCAGGTTATTAGTTTCCCTCGTTTTTCCACCGTCTAGGAGTTAACTTTTACGTTTCTTTTATTTCTGCACGAGAAAATACAACGTAAAGTTGCCCGTGGTTTGAAACAGGTTATAAACATCTAGTTATAAAATGCTATTTAATTCATAATAGAGTTGCATTGGAATTACAGTTCATTTTATATACCAATTGTATTTGAAATAGGTTTTAATTTAATACTTTTCACTGAAATATTGCTCTACACATCGAGGCCAAAACAATAAATGATTTTTTTAATGTTTGCTATTTCTAGAATAGCAATACTTTCATACAATGTGCATATTGGATAGATTAGAGTATTTATAACAAATCGAAAAATAAATGTCCTTAGTTCACCCTTTATACACAAATAATTTTATTGAACATCTCCTATTATGCTCGACCATTGTAAGGATATAAGGATATGGTGTTCGTTAATATCTCTGACTCTTATGGCTTTTTAACTGCTTCTACATTGAAAAGAATGAATCTTTGTAAGCTATATGGAGCTAAAACAGAAGTCCATATTTTTAGATTTTAAAAGATGATCCTTATCACTTACTTTACCTATCATATAGTTCTTTCTTATTTCTTCTAACAGAGAATAAGGTTTTATTTAGATAACCCTTACCAATAAATTTGGATTTAAATACCCAATACCCGAGTTATTTGTATCTCTAGCTTTGCCTTGGAGGAATTCAATAAAATATGACTTTAGAGTAGTCTATTTTAATAAGGAATATATTGATAACATCTACCGTTGGTAATCTATGACCGAAATATTGTATTTTAGAACACATTTAACAATATACCATGAGTTTTAAGTTATGATACAAAATACAAGTTTCATTAATTAAATGTTCACTTTGCTGTACAGTATTTTACCTAACTGTACATTACATTCCACAATACATTCAAAGCAGATTTAAGTCATAATAGTGCGTGACTACAGTTTATAAAACGTATGACAGCAGTTTAAACACTGTAACACCCTTCAATATGTATCTAGATTGAAATGCTGGATTAATAATTGCATAAATATCGTATGAACTCGATAATTAACATTTTGATGTCTTTCAACATGTATCTCGAAAGATTACGTACCGGTTTAAGATTAATATTTGAATTATAAGTATGTTCAGTTGGGGGTTCTTGCAACACAAAATACTGTACTTAGTAACACTTGTGCATCAACATATATATGTCTCAGTTTTAAGATAAAATTTTATGACTGTTCCACAAGATAATCTGACCTTATTAAAAGTACGGTAATATAAAATCCGTCTTGACTATGAAAAGTAAGTTTTACTAGTTTATTTTATGTATGTTATAAAAAAGAACATAATATTTGGTAAAATTTCGATTCTGTTTGATGAAGCTTTGTGTTGACAAAGAGAGTCATTATTTCACAAACATGATTGCAGTGATCAAGTGGGACTCTGTCAATGGTATATATCAATGTCAATTAAACACTTTTGTCCGCTCCTGTTTCTCCCGTTTGATCAATTAACTTTCGCTATACACAGAATATAACGCTCCGCTTTGTTAGTTCTAAATCACTCTTTTTAACTGAAATTTATTCAACATTAAATATGTATATATTGGAATTTTATTGATATTTCGTTCTTGGTTGTTTGATATTACGCGACGACTAAAAAGGCTGGGGAATTAAAAATGATGAATTAATTAAAAGTGCACCAGCTGCTTCTTGAGTTTACAGTTCTTACATTTGAATAAAGGACTACAACACGGAGTACAAGCATGTTAACTCATACACATTCAAGACCTAGAGGACTTTGCAAGAAGTCCGAAACTTAACATTTGGCTGCTGCCCTAATATTGGAACTATGGAACATATGAGTTACGTGATAGAGTAGTAGAATGTTATAACAGATCACTAACCTGTTTAAAGTGATAGAGTAATAGAATGTGGTAGCAGGGCACAAGAATGTTTTAGATGACAGAGTACTTAGCATGTTGTGACGGTGTACTGGTGTGTAATAACAGAGCACTCGCTTGTTTAAGTGACAGAATACTAGCATGTACTGGCAGAGCCCAAGATTGTTTAAAGTGACAGAGTACTAACATGTTTTAAGTGACTAAGTAGTTAGCATGTTGCGACGGAGTGCTGGTATGTAGTGACAGAGTACTAACATGTTTTAAGTGACAGAGTACTAACACGTTTTAAGTGACAGAGTACTAACACGTTTTAAGTGACTAAGTAGTTAGCATGTTGCGACGGAGTGCTGGTATGTAGTGACAGAGTACTAACATGTTTTAAGTGACAGAGTACTAACACGTTTTAAGTGACAGAATACTAACACGTTTTAAGTGACTAAGTAGTTAGCATGTTGCGACGGAGTGCTGGTATGTAGTGACAGAGTACTAACATGTTTTAAGTGACAGAGTACTAACATGTTTTAAGTGACAGAGTACTAACATGTTTTAAGTGACTGAGTAGTTAGCATGTTGCGACAGAGTGCTGGTATGTAGTGACAAAGCACTAGCTTGTTTAAAGTGACAGAATACTAGTATGTACTGGCTGAGCCCAAGATTGTTTTAAGTGACATAGTACTAGCATGTATTACCAAAGGTTTGTCACATAGTCACGGTTTATTAAAATAATTAAAATATCGGAGTATTAGCTTGTAATGACAGATCCCTACCAGGTTTTAAGTAAAAGAGTACGAGTAGGTAGTCACAGGTACTAGAATATTTCCGAAAGTTTATTAAAACATATTTTGTGATCAATTATTTTTTTATAAAAACAAAACTACGTTGTTTTTGGCGAACTTAATACAATATATTGTACCCTAACCTAATTAATTTCAATCTGCTTCAACTAACGAAGGAAAATAAATTTTAAATTGAAACATAAACTGACCAGCATCCTATATGAAAACATTTTACAAAATTACAAAGTAATTAGGAGCAGAATGTTTCAACCACTAAATGGTTTTCATTTTGTTTTATAGTCTTATGCAATAACTGGAATAACTGTACATACCATAAAATAACATTTTTTATTGTTTTTATGTAACCGTCATCATGCACTTTCTTTTTTAAATTATAATGTGCGGAAAACCTAATAGTTTTTAGGAAACTTTGATTCAAATTTTTAATTCAATGGAAAATAAAAGATATTCCTATATTTAGTGCCGTGTACTATTAACTAGTAGTTCTAAATCAGCAAAGCTTAGATATGGTAAAAGACATATCGTCTTGTAGCTACAGGAATGAAAGAGATCTTAGGCTTAATCTAGTGTGTGAGATAACATGTTCAAGCACTAGAGTTGTGTAACCTGAGTTGGACAGTGTTTGAAGTGGCAGGCGAGAGTCCGCAAGTTGATCGTTTTAGCTCAGTTGTCAAGAGGTGGATCAGTTATCCAGATTTTCTTCTGCTTATTGTGAATTTTGCAATATACCTCAAGATACACGTTTTGAAGATAGAAATACAACTATTCAATTTTTTCTATTTGCTCTTTTAGGTTAATCAAAGTTTTAGAATTAGAGGATTTGTTGATTACTCTGTATAACGTCTGAAGCATTGGAAACCTTTTAATCACATAAGACGTAATGTTTTTGCTTCAGTCCAGATGTCTAAGAAAGCCCAGTGGCTTCTACGTTCAATGCATGACTTAACCACGCATTCACTTAATTATTGTTTTGAATGAATTTGTTAAGTAAATGCTTCTTTTCTACGTCATGCAGATAGCACCATAATGCCATATACAATGCTAAATCAATTCTATTAGTGAAAAAGTATTTAAGGTAAGGTACTACTATTTTTCCAAATCATTAGATTCCGATGGGGAGCCGTAGGCCAAGTAGTTAGTCACACAAAACATCTATCAAAAAGACCTTGTTTCAGGTAGGGAAGGGCAGTGACAGTAAAAACCATTCAGGAAAGATTGCAGTTCCTGTAAATGACTAAAATAGGAACAATACCCAGAGGAGGAGATCTTTTACTTAAAATCTTGATTGGAAAGAAATTGGCATTATTAATTTATTGGCCGGATAGTGAATGCTCTTTAAATCAGCAGCTTTGGACAATTTTCACCTCTCTTCTTCCGAAGTCCCCTTTATCAGACTTTAGCTTGAAAAGAAGAGTTAGTAAGGATATTTTCCGATTTAATCTCGGTGACAACTATGGCTCCCCATAGGTGTAAGTACCACCATTTATCATGTTAGTTCGCTTAAAACTTTGTAAGCTGTTCACTACTTAGATTTTAAAACTTATATTTTGATCTCCTTAGCAGGTCAAAAACGTGATAAAATTAATTTTATTCAGTCACTTTAGCATTTTATACATGCTGGCGCTGCATTAAGCAAAAGGTGGAATGGACCTGAACTCAACACATATATTTATTCAACTCTCCCCACCATGACTACGTCATATATGGAAAACTCGGTTGCTCCACTGTAATTTGAGATTAAGTCTAAAATATTCTAGTATACTAAACTGTGCAACTGAGGAGAGAATGAGAACGCATATTCATATAGATTACGTTTTCTTAGTGTAGGTTCCTCTGAAGTCAAAACGTGGCAAGTATTTGGTTTGAGCTTCTTTGTTACCAACTTTTTAGGATTTTTCAGAGCAACAAGACTTCAGAATCCAAGAGTAAAGCCTGTGAAAGTGCCAGATTTCCGACGTTGCAATAAGCGGAAGTTAAAAAGGAACTCAACCCAACATTCGTAGTGAATCAACCCTTCCTACTGCATAGTTGAGGACAGCGTTTAACTTAGGAAAGTCACCGCCCGAATGTTCCGGATGAATCCATATGATTTATATGTTAAATAGGAACTTAAAAATATATCAGTTTTCAATAAGTGTGTGTTAGTTATATGTGTAAGGTATGTGTTGGCCATAATTATGTTCTAGCAGTGAAGGCGTCCGAAACGCAAAAGGCACAAAGCGTCAAAAATTTAAAAACACAAAACCAATTTTTCAAGGTATGAAAAGTGAAACGCGTAATTGATTTGTCTGTGGCTATAGGTATGACAGGAAATTAAAATGCTCGCACAAAACAACAAAGAAACAAAACACACCATAAGATTACCAGTACAAATTGGCCAGACTCCAAGCATTCATCAACCATTTAAGTGAGAAAGTAATGAAAACTGTATAGCTCTTTTTCATATAAAAGGATTGTGGATAACAAACCGTTACTGGTAGAGAACTATCGGATATTTTACAGGAGATGATTAGCCGTTCCATTCAACACGTTGATTGCAATGCCTGAGGGAATGAGCCATCACAGAGATATAACTGTTCAGTCGCATGTCCATCAACCATCAACACAAAGCTGATGATATTGGTCCATTTTGGTAGCGGAAACAGTTTGAGTATCTATCAGTCCGTGTACTAAACAAAACCACTTAAATATTAAGGATATGTTTACTGCTGAAATGATATTTGTTTGCGGGGAAATACACGCTACAACTGTTTTTTTTTTTTTAATGTAATTAGATGACAACTTATCATGAGAGAGAGAAAGAGATTTGATATTTGGGTCTGTTAATACTATCAGCAATTGTTTGATGGACATCCAAATTCAGACATTTATGGTCAAGAGATATGTTTGGCATGAGGATGTTTTATTCAACTATAAGTTTGACAATATTTCATTTCCTCCTTCAGTCAATCAGGTTTGACAGCATATTAGATCGAGACGAAAGGTGGTTCGGTTGATAGCTTTGTTTAATTTCACCAGGTATTTGAATGATTGTTACTAATTGGAAGACAAACTACTCTACCAGTGAGTTTATTACTGTTGATGAACAACTCGTGGCTTTCAGCGGAGACTGTCGTTTTCGTGTGTTCATGAAATCAAAACCAGCTATTATGATATCAAGTTTTACCTTGGTCGATACTAAAGATTTTATTTAAATACATAGATGTCAGTACCTAACCAAGAAACAGCCCATTCCCTCAGTTTGGTAAGCCCCAAGATGTAGACCTGCCTTTATTTACACCAAAAGAAAAGAGAGGACGCAACTGGTGATGATTGAAAACCTCATTCAAAGAGGTCATTCGTATGTTAGGACAATGGAAGAGAACAAGCGAGAGCTACAATATAAATTAAAAAAAATGACTGAGAAGAATTTTATAGCATTTTCGCTTTTTAAAAACAATGTAAGCTGGTTTATTATGCTCCAAAGAAACACAGTGCTGTAGGTTTCCTTCGCACAATGCACTTTTATGCAGTACTTCATTCTGCACGGATGACAAAATTGAAGGAGTAACATTTTATAATGCCACTAAATCTGGCATGATGTTATTGATGAGATATGTACCACATATTATACTTCCAGAAGGACCTGTTGTCAGTAGAGAAAGTTGCTCGTGTTGAAAGCAACCTGCACCACCTCGTTCCAGACAACGTTGTACAATGTACAGTGTGTTTCGATCCGAAAGACATCAAAACAATGTCCAGTTACTATCAATGTTTTAAGCCAATGTACCTTATAAATATGAGGTCATTTTGTGTTTTCATGTCTGGCAACAGTGATGCAGATCAAGAAACAACTAACAGTTACATTTTTAATAAGCAATTTCTTATCACAGCTTAATTTATATTGTGAAGAACGTTAGAAATAAACGATATTATTTGTATCCGAAAACACAAAATGTTTATTAAAACTTGTTTATTTCAATAAAATGTTAGTGTTGTCCATCGGTCAGCGTACCTATCGTTCCCACTTTACATCCTAACAACTAGTTTTATATATCAAGATAAGTAAATACTTACAGAAATGTAATTCTTGGAGAGTTAAACAAATGGAGGTCTCATCGACCCCGTGCTCCCACTTAAGAGTTAATATGCTGTGATTTTTATATATATATATATATATATATATATATATATATATATAAAAACTTTTTATATAACTATATTTTACTATTGCTAATGAAATAATAATGGTTCATATTTACTTATTTCATGACCTGTGGTAGTTCTTCGAAGAAACAATTATAATTATTTACAACACATTATCCAAAAACCCGCTGGTTTATTCGATTTCAGAGCTTATTTCATCGAAAATAGCATGCAGTCGTACATAATTCAATTCTTTCAAAACATAACAACTTTAAAAAGAATTAACTAGATTTTAAAAAATGTCCAGAAGTCCACAGGTAATCTTTTAAATAAGTTAACATAATAAGACATCATCCTACTTGTCGTGGGCCATCTCCTTCTTTGCACACGAAGTTGCTCAATAACCGTTCTCAATATTCCTAAGTATTAATACAATACCATCCTTATTTCAATAAGTAAAGATAGGATAAAATGTTCCATCTTAAATTCACCCTTTAAAAAATACCTCAATATGCACGTTTAGCGCAAATTAAGGGGTCAAAGTAACTTGTAAAGCATCATAAATCTTAAAAACGTCAACTAAATGAAGTATAAAAAGATATATGCAAACATTGTTCAATACATACTTGTATAATGGCAGTTTAATTCAGACTCGGCAACTGGCACGGCACTGAGAAGCTGTAAAAGAATCCAATTCCATTGTAAACGCCAATATGGAAATTTCCTCATTAGAAGTGTTGAAATGATCGTTGAATATGACTTAGCTGTGTTCTCTTTCGTTTGTGTGTGTATTAGGCTATATACAGTGTGTTCAGAATCTTATATACACTGATGGGATCTTGAAAACTATAAAAGATACAACAAAGTTTAATAGGTCAAAGTTGTGCGTACCAAAAGGATAAACTATTGTACTCAAATTGAAATCACACCCACAAAAAACGAAATATTTCCACTAAACCCAAACTGTATTATAAAAATGTTATTAAGATATACCATTTCATAGAAACCTCATAGAGTGCTTTGAGTTTAGATTGTAAGAAACAAGTTTATTTATTTCTATTTCAAAAACATGTTTGAGTTTAATTTGGTCTTAATCAGGACAAAAAATTTAAAAGTTACTAGGCAAAAACTTAAGTGCATCAATTTGTAACTTATAAGTGCTAATCAGTTAGATTTATTTGCTTATCATCTAAATTGTGCATAAGGTTTCTATTAAATTAATAGGGCCGATGTATAAGTGTTCGAATAGGTATGTGACAACAGATACATAAAAATAATACAAGTATGAAAGAGTAGAGTGACTAAAGGTAATACAATTAAAATTACACCGTGAATTTTAAATTTCAATTAATCTACCCTAATGTGCTATCCAGCTCAAAACAGATTGCAATGCCGTAGGGAATAGTTATCAGAGACACATAACCGCTTCCTCCCATGCCTATAAACCGACAAAGCACCGATATTAGTCTATCACGGCTACAGCTCGCCTGAGAGTTCGCAAACGGCTTCCAATAATCCAGCTATAAAATACTACGAAATATGACAACCAATGTTGTGCTGTCATCCTTCTACTCTTCATATATTTGTAACTATCATATGTGTACTTTGACAAACCCTAGGCGCTGTTGATCACATTGCACAATATAACAAATATTCAGATGCATAATATACAAGTGATTCTATCTAAATCGTGTAAAAATGTGTAAACTTAGATTTAGTAAATTTTCTTGGTAGTTATTTGATGTTGAGTAAAATAATTGTTACTTTATAGCTGTTTCTGATAACTAGCCTGAAAACAGAAACAACTTCATTTTTAGAAGAATACAAGGTTTGTGATATTTTGAAAATAATCTTTAATAAAAACAGCTAAAGATTTAAACTGTTAAATATTTACAGTACGTAAGTCTCGATCTTCCTTAGTGGAAGCTTCAGAGACTGACATGTTTTTATTGATTAATTAACAAAGTAAATTTGTTATATATTCAGATTGTTTATATATAATTAACAATGTATATACCAGTCCCTCTACCTACTTTCAAGTACAAAACTGTAAAACGTTCAAATCCTTATAATCAGCTTTACCCTTAAAATCAGTTTCAAAGCACTAACACCCATCATGGAATAATAAAAAAAAAACAATAAAAATCGCATTTTAGAAAGCCTTGATCAAAAAAATCAACAGAAATCGATTGCACCACCCTAAAGAAATCACAGTTTAGTCCATAACTGAGATAACCTTCAGAATGGAAATATAGAATTTTAAATTATATATGTTATATAAAAGGAGAAACCTTAACCTAATGGATTACTAACTTATTATTAATATTCCTAATTTATGAAATTTTCTACCGAGAAACATTTATGAAACTGCGTGATTATTTAATTTGGAAATTTGGTCATGGTATATTCAGATTAATAATTATTTTGAAGGAGTAGTATTTCACATTTTTTTAACGTACGCCCAGTGGGAATGTTGAATCTAGCTGAGGTATACCAAAGACGACTCCTGGAATATGGAGTCAATTTTAGTCTGAAAATTTAAAAAATATAGAATTTTGTAGTATAAAAGTTTCTGATATCAAAACTATACAAGGAGTTTGTTTTTGAAGTTCGTCGTCACCAAAGTAGCTATATTCCCTGTAATAGTGCCTAATTAAATAACTTTATAAGTTACACAATATGTCCTGGTTTTCTAAAATAATCTTTAAAAGTTATAACCATTGAAAAGACCATTATAGTTGTCAGAAGAAGGGCGAAAAGTCTATGACTTTTGTATTGTTTGTTTAATAAATGAAGAAGGAGAGCAAATGGCGCATAAAATAATTAACAGACTTTAGAGTAACAGTTAAGAATAAAAAAATCTCAATTAAATTCGTTTAAATAAATTTTATTTGTAGAAAGTTACTTTTCACCTATGAATTAATAATAAATCTATAAGAAATAATGATTGTAACAACATGGTAAGGGTTGAGTGAACGGTTGATATCAGCATGACTGAGTGGTGAAAACAGCTTATACATCACGAGTGAATGGATGTCAGAAATGAGAGAGTGGTAAAGATAACCTTTTGAAACACGATTATCTTTGCAGATTTAAAGGTACCCTGGATTGTTGGTAGTTTCTTGCTTTTATCTTGCATGCATAAAGATTGATCTTACTCTAACTCCATAACAAAGAGGGATCGACTGCTGACGATGGAAGTGATGGACTAGAAACTGATATATAATATATAATCTTAACTGGCATGAACTGATTTTGAAACGGTAAAATTACACCCATAAACAACAAAATACAAATTCTTAATTCTTACGCTAATACCTACTTTATTTTCATCTTAAATTAACTAAGTTCCATTTATAACGGTAAATTATTAATATTGGTGTAACTACTTTCGTGTATTTGGGCAATCATTACAATATCCAAAATGCATTAATTTGTCTACCTGGGATAGTCGAAATAAGTTTAATGGAGCACAGCATAAAAAGGACTCTTACTGCAGTTAGAAAAAAATTGTCCTTCATTTTCAGAAGCAATATTTAAAAGGTGTAAATTTAAGCAGAGATGTAAATTAGTTTCATGTACTTGATAACAATAGTTATTGAAAAATCCTGGCATTAAATACTCGGAATGATGTGAGTCTATATTTCATTATTTAATTTAATCTAAAAGTTAAATAAACTGTTAATACACACACAGTTTACTGGATAATGAAGTACAGGTGGGGTGAATAGTAATAAATAAATATTAGCCTTGAGAGCTATTATAAATAATTTACTTAACACTCGTCGATGTTAAGGAGTGACACTATAACTATCGATGACTGGCCTGTATAACTGATATAGCCTTTTTGAGCAAGTAATGTTCAATCTTGTGACACTTCTTCCTTGGCATCGCAAAGTACCTCAAATAAATTTCCTAAGAAAAATAAACCCTTTTAAATAGACCATGATTCATGGCTCCACGGATGCTGATAACCACAAACTGATTTTGACTACTAGGAACAGCTAAACAATTTTATGCTGAGCAAATTTACTACCATGAATCTGCCTATAAAAAAGTAAACGAATTAAATTTAAGGACGGACTATAGTTCATTAATAAATTGTCAACTCCTTTACCAGAAAGGTTTTGAACATGTAACTTCACCAATGGTATGAATTATAAAAATTAGAAAGCTATGAACTGAATTACTTTTATCGAGTGTTGTAATGTGTTTATTACTATCAATATTTATAACAAGTTCTCGTATTAATAACTATAATCATACGCAAAATTATTACTTATGGGTAGGGCTAGTGGGAAATCATCTTCCTAACTGAGCCAGGCTGATTTGTCTAGCGGGTATCACTACATTCATAGTGGAAGGGCCCATCTACGTATACAAAATGGGTGGTTTTTAGTAATGAATTTTGTCGTAACCTTCTACATTATAATTTTGTTTGTATAATCGGTATAACTGCGTATAAGTATCCTACAGCATGATTATATATATTTATTACAATTAAAACATAGGCCTAACTAATTTAATGCTGCTTGTTAACTAGAAACGAGTTTAACTTTGTTCAGTGAGTTGCAATCATTCGAAATGACCAGTTCATGTTTCACAGGGCAAAGAGCACTAAAGGGCACTACACAAAAGGACTTTGTGAGCCTACATCAACACCCCAAAAGGACATCCCTGTTGTTGATGTAACCAGCTGTATTTGTCCTTACAATGACATTTTACTCTTAGTCTCTGATAACCCTTATGTTTACAAATACGAGTTTACTATAGTTATAGTTTTGTTACTCATTAACATTTATAGACTTTGGAAATGTTACGCACACTTAATAATATCGTTTATTTATGAGCTAAATATTGCATCTTTTAATAGTTACAAAATAATTTACTAGCTTTGTCACCATGGTGATCACGGTCTAATCCAATAAGTAGTTTACTTATTTCGATAATATTTTTATTAAACGGAATTTAAACATTGTTAAAATATCCAGCTTTCTTTTTTATATTAGAGGTGGACCAAACCAATTTCCGTCACCATACTTCCATATTTCCATGTCCCAGAGGTTTGCGGCTACAGTGAAAATCCTTATTATTTGGTTTAATTTTTAAAATTTCAAATACAAGATCTCAAATATATAAGTTCTTTTTTAACTTTTATATGTATAATACATTTTATATATAATTAAACTTTCTATAACTATTTGGTTTTGATATAAAAGTGTAAATATGAAATACAGTGTTAAGGGCAGTCCGACCTCCATAAGAACATAATGTTAACTTGGGAACCTATATCTCTGTAATGGTTATAGATAGAGTCCTGATTTTTATTTTACTTATTAAATAGCTTATAATCTAGGTCTTATCATGAGGTTTTTAAATTTGAAAAAAAAATTAAAAAGTTATAATTTTTTTATAATTTATTGTTTTTAACTAACTTTTTTATAAGTAAAAATGTTTACTGTGCCTCATTGACAAGAGATATTTATAAATTCCCATGAGGGGAACTAGGCAATAGTAAGTAGAATACTGTATAAAAATTTGACTGGGGTAGGCCTAGTAGTTTTTGAGTTATAGGGCCCCAAAGTTAAAAAATAACAAGTTTCGGCAAATCAAGAAAAAGCAAGAAGGTAGCATATTTTGGACTCATACCTTGGTTTAATGATGGCCTGCACTGTAGGAAGGGTTGTCTGGATCCTCTGCTTCTTGATACAGATCCTCCAGCTTCCTTTTGGCTAAAGTCCTTGATTGCCTGATTTTTTTTTCAATGTCGGTAGCCGCTTTATCTGCTTTGCGAATCCGCTGGGTGTCGAGACGTTTTTAAAGCTAACCGCATATTCAGTCCTGGTTCTAGCCCAATGTGCTCTAAAACTTTCACTTTGGAGCTGTACCCATCATTGAATGATAGGACTGCCTCATAGACACCTAGCCTAAGAGCACCTAGTGTAACAAAGGTGCGTTTAGGGAGCCGAGCCCAAATGACATTATTCATAGACTCATTAGGATTTTGAGATTTTCCTTTGAGACATTTTCTGAGTAGTTCTAGGCTGCACAAAGATTTAAAAATAGGTTTGATTGCTTTCATTAGAACAGGTGAGAGGTGAAAATGCTGGCTGTGGTCATATTTAGTTTTTTCTTTGGCGGCTTTGTTATACTTACACCATGTGTCTTCGGTGTCTGGGCATAAAATATGTAAAGGCGTATCGTTAGTAGACTGAACATGACAGTACAACGCCCAAACTGCTCGCCTCATGGCTTCCACGCTGTGTGTATTCCTACGGATGGCTAGTCCATAGTATATTTGGATTTGTTGGATCGCCTTCCCTGTTAGCCTACCTTTCCCAGAAAGAGATTTTCCGTCAGAAAGCTTCAAGCCTTTATTTTTCATGATAAAGTCCCTTATTCTTGTCCCCATCCTCTTCTGGACGTGTCCTACACATTCCAACTTCTGAATGGACACATCTGGGCCATATGGTGCTTCTGCCACAACTGCTGCATAGCCATTGGAGTCACCATCTCCAAGGTACTCCACATAGCGAACACCGTATTTAGTCTCGGATCTTTTGAACATTGCAGTCGCACCTTCAGCTTCCATACCTCCACTGCTACCTACATAATTTGCCTTGCATATTTCTAAGTGTTGGTTGCTTGTTCTCTGAGGGTAGTTACAGTATTTTGACATTGAATAAATATCTATTACTTTACCCGTATCTGCTGAAGTAATTGTGACAACGCCATTTAGCGAGGTGTGGCCTCGCTTTTGCCAGCTTCCGTCAACCGCAACACATAAGTCATTAGAATTTCCATTTTCAATAACTGCTTCTGTCACTGCTCTCTTCATAGAGTTTTCACACACACTTTCTACATGGCTGGACAAAAACTGTTCATGTTGATTGAACTTGCTGGGCGGAGCGGGTAAATTCATCATGCCGCAAAGAGTTTGGGCAGCAGTATAGCCCTTTCCTATTACACGCAAGCCGTATACTAACCTTAGGTTCAAGTCATAGTAGCATTGTGAACTTTTGCTTGGTGCCTCAATAGGCCTAGGCCTAATATCTGTTGCTTTGGGACAGTTGTCAAAAGCTTTTGTCATGCCACAGCTACAGGAGACGGAAATTTGTACTGCGAGCCCTGCTAATGGTTTTCGACTAAATGATAGGTTGCCATGACAAACCCTACACACTGCAACATCTTTCAAAACTGATTCTAGCTGTACAATGTTTACTATGTCATACTGTAAGGTATCAGTTGAATTATCATAGCAGGCTAGGTTAGGGCTCAATTTCTCATTGGATGTGGAAACAACTTTGGGTGTTCTAGGCCTATCCTCTTCATTACCTGAAGTTACTACTGTTTTCTTGCTACGAACAACAGTCTTCTTCTTGTAACATAGTTTCTTAGTTCCTACTCTCTTCTTATTACCCATTTTAATCTACATTCAATTACAATAAACTCCTTTACAAATAAAAACAACAGGGAAACTTGCAAATCACAAAACACAGTATTTCAAAACTTCACAATAACCTCCAACATAAAATAATAACAACAGATGACATCTGTCATATTGCTGACAGTGTGTGATATCAGCTAAAACCAGACTAAAAGCAAAACAGTACCAACATAACAAAACCAATTAATATCTATTTTATAGATTGTTGTTTACTATAAGGAGTGGTGCTCAACGCCAAACAACAGTTGCAAGCCTTTATATATATATTTTTTATATAAGGTTAATATTATAGTAATAAGGTATATTATATACCATTTTAAAGAGAAAATTCTAAAGAATATTAATAAATAAAAAAACCAAAATTCCCCAAAAAAAATTTTTTTTTCATGTCAGACTGCCCTTAAGTTGTTGTAGAATTTAATTTTGTAATATTTTTTTAAACCAACATTTTGAGCTGTCATGTTAATAATTTTTCGAGTTTTAGATCTATATAAGTATAACATATTGTTGAATATATTTAGCTTTGTGGTTAATTATATCATTTCTTCAAACGATAAGGTATAAAGAGTGCGGATTTCATTAATAATCTCTATCTAAATAGTGCAGTTTTCACTAACGAAATATTTATAAATTGTGGCTTTATCTATCACGGTTCCTGAAGTGCACCAAAACTAACATGGGCGGATATTTAAAATGGAATTCTGCTTTTATTCCGTTGATCATTATTTTATTTTTAGATGGTTTGAAAAATCTAACGACTTTAATGTCCCAAAGGAATTTACAGGGACTATTATATTTTAGCATTGTTGTAACACTAATTTTGTTATGTAATGTAGTTTATAGAACTTAAATAATTCATTTCAATATTTTATAGCCATTTAATAAATTTTACTTGGGTTTTCCCACACTTATAGAGCTTCTAATGTATTATATATATTTAATAGTTTGTTTATATATTGTTAGGAAATAGACTGCATTATAAATTTACATATTGTTTTTAAAGTTATATTTTAGTCAAACTATCCTACAATAATCTTACATTTACGTAGCATATTTCATAAGAACTTGTGGACACAATTAAAATTCTATAGAATTTAGTCTTTTTTAATAAAAACCTTCAGCCTTAAAGACAGCAGATATTAAACCAAAACTCCTGACAATCATTATACCTTATTAAAGCATGATATATTCCACATTTTATTTAAACCACAGAGCGATCTACAGTATTGAATATAATCGATTCAAGAATAACCCTTGTAACCCCGTTTTCAGGGTATTTGATTTGAATAGAAAAGCAATGGTACGATCTAGAGAAGGTAGCAACCGAAATTCGATATGGAAGTTTTCTTCCTCTCCAACACACATTGGCAATTCTCCATTTCTACATCACAACACTGTCCTGTTAGTTATAATCGTACGTTCATAAAACAATCCTTGTGCTGACCATATTATACATTAAAGTAAGTGTTCCACCATATCTCTTAAAATAGGACTGCTTTGTGGAATAAAAAAGACACGGAAATTAGTCCATGGAAGGCTAGATATGGTTATAATGTTTAAATTCCATAAAAAAAAAAAATATTTTTTGTTCTTTTCATGTTCCCTTTCATGATTTGGCTGAGTGTTACAGTATCTACCTAGTGATAATAGTCATTCAAATATAGTAAATAGTCATTATGTATTTTAGTTTTTAACTTCAAATAATTTTACTAGCATGGAATGTACAAAGGTTTTCAGTTCACCACCTTTGAGGAGTGGAGTAAAAAAATGTCATACACAAAAAACTCCTCAGTTGGTTAGATGCTCTAAAATAAATCACTTCATATCTATTCATAAAAAAGTAAGTAGGGGAGTTGAGACTTTTAAGACACTCGGAATATAATTTATGTGTCTGCTGATGATTTTGAGTACATCGGGCTTATAAAAATATAATCGGAAAATGTTTTGATCCTTTTGATATCCTTCCATTTCGACCCAGACTAAAACTGGGGCGGCAGAGGATTTAAACCTTTCTTAGGAAACATTCCTGTATCGTTTGCAAGATAAACCACGTTGTGCGATTATATTTTGTCCTATTGGATCTCGGCCTACGTAGGAGACAATGGCCCAATAAAGCAAACACTTGTACGTTTTATAAAAGTATTTAGAACAGTACATGTTACACTTGAATATATTCAATACCGAATTGCTTCAGTGAATTTACTAGACATCGAAGTTGTTCAAACGAATTGGAAGTATTAAACACAATTGGTATCGGAAGCAATACCAGTATTTATTCACTCTGTGGTTGCGATGATATTGAGCGTTTTATGTGCTTTACGAGCTGGTACTTTATGAGCTGTGACACTCAAATATTCTCCAATAAAAGCCCAATTTATTTGATCCATTTTTATTGTTACCAATACATGTATTGTTTTATTACTTGTTTTTTTTATGATTAGCAATTATATTAAAAGAAAAATATAAATTGTAACAGAAACTAGATGAACAATAATGATATATTTATTAATCATTACCCAATATCTGTAATTTTATGACCAAACAATTCATTGCGAGCTATGTAAATATGTATATAAGTGGTAAACTAATGATAAAAAACTTTTACTGGGTTTTTAAATGTTAGCTACTCTGACCTAAGTAATAATATGAAGAGCACATAAATTAGCCTCAGTATGAGCCAGACGACGGCTGACAACAGATCAGTTAATTTCTGTATCCACCGGACATCGGCTATACCTATTACGTCATCACTTTACAACGAGATGATTTGGTGATTGATATACTTGACACTATTATATTTTTAAATAGTTGTTTAAAGTAAAAATCCTTGTATATATGGGCAAAACTCTCAAACAAATAAGTAAAATTTGGCTTACGTACGACTATGAATCTCCTTATATTACATTGGACAAACGAATATAAAATATTGTGATTTACAACAAAACATCCATGTTTCATCTAAAATACGTTTTAAGAAATAAAACACGTGGCTGAATATATAAAGAATTATAATTTAATACACGCAAGCATAACATGGCAGGAAAAATTATTTCCTGTGGCGAGTTCTTTGTATGCGTTCCCCGTTAGCAGCAGACTCGTGGTGAATCCTTATTATGCGTTCCCCGTTAGCAGCAGACTCGTGGGGATTCCTTTGTATGTGTTCTTAGTTAGCAACAGACTCGTGGGGACTCCTTTGTATGTGTTCCTAGTTAGCAACAGACTCGTGGGGACTCCTTTGTATGTGTTCCTAGTTAGCAACAGACTCGTGGGGACTCCTTTGTATGTGTTCTTAGTTAGCAACAGACTCGTGGGGACTCCTTTGTATGTGTTCCTAGTTAGCAAAAGACTCGTGGGGACTCCTTTGTATGTGTTCCTAGTTAGCAACAGACTCGTGGGGACTCCTTTGTATGTGTTCCTAGTTAACAACAGACTCGTGGAGAATCGTTTGTATGCGTTCCCCGTTAACAACAGACTCGTGGGGACTCGACTCCTTTGTATGTGTTCCTAGTTAGCAACAGACTCGTGGGGACTCCTTTGTATGTGTTCCTAGTTAGCAACAGACTCGTGGGGACTCCTTTGTATGTGTTCTTAGTTAGCAACAGACTCGTGGGGACTCCTTTGTATGTGTTCCTAGTTAGCAACATACTCGTGGGGACTCCTTTGTATGTGTTCCTAGTTAGCAACAGACTCGTGGGGACTCCTTTGTATGTGTTCTTAGTTAGCAACAGACTCGTGGGGACTCCTTTGTATGTGTTCCTAGTTAGCAACAGACTCGTGGGGACTCCTTGTATGTGTTTCCTAGTTAGCAAAAGACTCGTGGGGACTCCTTTGTATGTGTTCCTAGTTAGCAACAGACTCGTGGGGACTCCTTTGTATGTGTTCCTAGTTAACAACAGACTCGTGGAGAATCATTTGTATGCGTTCCCCGTTAACAACAGACTCGTGGGGACTCCTTTGTATGTGTTCCTAGTTAGCAACAGACTCGTGGGGACTCCTTTGTATGTGTTCCTAGTTAGCAACAGACTCGTGGGGACTCCTTTGTATGTGTTCTTAGTTAGCAACAGACTCGTGGGGACTCCTTTGTATGTGTTCCTAGTTAGCAACATACTCGTGGGGACTCCTTTGTATGTGTTCCTAGTTAGCAACAGACTCGTGGGGACTCCTTTGTATGTGTTCTTAGTTAGCAACAGACTCGTGGGGACTCCTTTGTATGTGTTCCTAGTTAGCAACAGACTCGTGGGGACTCCTTGTATGTGTTCCTAGTTAGCAACAGACTCGTGGGGACTCCTTTGTATGTGTTCCTAGTTAGCAACAGACTCGTGTGGAATTAGAAGTACAAAATTTAATTTGCACTTCAGGAATTAGGAAGCGATTTAACATAAAAAAAGTTCCCATTTCTACTTTCATAAAATCTAGTGCGGCTAACGATCGATATTTTCTTGACTGACATTTTTCTATGATTTGACTAAATTCAAGGCTGTTTAAACGTGCAATACAAAGCAATTCTTTGTTCCGGTACCAAGAGGAAGTAATAAATATACGTATTAATTGTAATGCAGAGTAATTAAAATCAATGTGAAATTAAAATTAATTAAACTTGGCTTTTTTCGAGGCGAATATAGCATTATAAAGTCCTCTCTTACACAAGTTCTAAAAAGGTTATCTGAATGGTTACATTTGATAGAACCTTGCAACAAATTCTTATACGCTGACTTATCTGCAAGTCAAATTTGGTTGGATTAACTCTGTTGATTACTCTAGAATGATTTCGTAAAGACAATTAGCTAACTGCCGCACCTATGTCATACTAGGCTCTTTCATTTGACGTTTACTCACTACGCTATATTGAGAAAAGTACAGTTTTAATGTGCAATATTATATAGCCAATGACAAGAAATAAGGTAACATGTATTGTAGATGAAACTTCTTACTAAGCTAGTAGTACATATATAGTTAATGTCTCCAAATTTGAACCACAAATTTGAAAGTTTTTCTAAATAAAACATATTCTAAATAGGACATTATTAGAACTCTTAGGGAACTGCCTGATGAAAACCAGTGCAACAACGCTATCGCCATATTCTGATAAGTCCTTCAATTTCTCATAAATTAAATACGTTTTTCTGCAACTTCCGTTCTCTTTTTCTACAGAATTTCACCTTAAATAGTATGCAATATATTGTCAGACTTACTCATTTTCTGTTTAATTATGTTTTTATTATTTTGCTGCTCTTGTAAATATGTTTAGTTGCATGTAGATAGCAGGTATATATATATATTTATATTGCGCTTCTGTTATTTTGTTATATAACATCGAACCGTATCAGTATTGTTTTTACAATGTAAAATATATAGTGAATTGATAAGCCAGTCTGTGATAGTAAATTGTGTTCTAAGAAAATAACTAATGGAATCTAAATAGGACGCGATAATTCATCTATTACCAAATCGAACACCATATCCTGAACCACTTTCACAGATTGATTGACACATTCACACCCAGTGCTGACAAGCTCACGAGCAGTGACAAGTGACAGTCTCACAGAAAATTTCCCAAGAGATCAACTCATACATCAAGTGCTGCTACATATCTATTGCATAGCCTATATTGACACGTTCACACCCAGTGCTGACAAGCTCACGAGCAGTGACAAGTGACAGTCCCACGTGAAATTTCCCAAGAGATCAACTCACACATAAAGTGTTACTACATATCTATTGCAAAGTCTATATTGATACATTCACACCCAGTGCTGACAAGCTCACGAGCAGTGACAAGTGACAGTCTCACATAAAATTTCCCAAGAGATCAACTCACACATCAAGTGCTGGTACATATCTATTACATAGCTCATATTAAATTGTATTATTTTATTACACTTCATGCAACAACATTACGATAGTTATATCTGTGATTGGTTTATCCTTTTGTAAACATGATTAATTTCAATAAAATCAGTCCCTGTTGGTTTTGTTGTAAAGGAAAATTAATTAATTAACATAACTAAACATTTTCTCTACATTTAACATAAACAGAACGAATACAAATTTTTTATTATTAAGTCCATACCTACAATATTATTGAAGTAAAGCTAAATTGACAAGGATCATAATTTAGGGGAATTTGAAATTTAAGATCCTCTTCTCAAGCAAGCTTCTGATAGCAATTATTTAGGAATACCAGATACCTAAGGGTGCCTAATACAAATTATTTTCTAAAGTAATGGATGTAAGTAAGTTACAGGCATATCCTAGTTACGGATGCTGGTTATTACAAAATAGGTACACATTATTTATAAGGGTAATTAGTTAAACACGGCTATTACTACATTTCTTGAATTGTAACTAAGACACTAAATAACTGATAAAATTCTATACATTGAGGAACAGAAATATGTAAAATGATAAAGTGAAAGTGAGAACATACGCCATCAGACAGCTAATAGTGAAACGATTGCAATGAAAGTTACGTGGCGCGCCCTAGCGTCGGACCTCTCAACTAACTAAAATATCCGCTGGACCTCAGCATACCTCGTCCGTACGAAAAACGTATCTCTAGTACAACTAGTACAATAAAGGTAGTACAGATAATGGCTTGTTGCAGATGCCTGACAGTAATGTTGACAGTGATATGTGCCTGCTATTTATTATAGGACCTTGCTAGTTACTGCTACCAGGTAAACAAGTGTGCCAGACCTGCTGCGTAATGTATTATATGAAGAGGCATTAAAATACTATACCGGAAATAGAAGCACTTCAGTCTGTTTACTGGTACAGTATTTTATATTATTAATGTATCTTTAAAAATATATTGGGCATAGTTAGAGTGCCTTAATTAGTATTTACTTGGTACTTAGTCATATCTAAATGGATAACATGAAATAAAATAACAGGAAGCTACTGGTACTTGTACTTAAAAATGAGAATTATTCCTACTGTATAAGTAATAAAACAATAAAAATTGAAATCCTGATTTCGTAGATGTATTGTTTTTAATTATTCTAAATGTAAATAGACCTCAACTGTATGTAGTCAGCGGTTGGCTCTGGAATGAATGCAAGAATCCAATCCTATTGAAAAACCAATATGGAGATTTCCTCTTTACCACAGACAGTTGTTGTAATACATTTAAAGTATTTGGTTTCTTTAGTTTATTGTTTTATTCTTTGAAGCTAATATAAAAGCACATTATATTTTGCTTTAAAATATTATATATGCTTTATAATATTAGGTTATTTACTATTCTTTAGATAGTAAATAAAGGAACACAATTATTATATTACTTGCATTCTTAAAGCTTATTTGAAATAATTTATTTTCAAGAATTCTACGCGGCTGATTTCCACTATTCTTTCCTATTGTACATTCCATTAGCTCTTGACTTTATAGCACCCTGGTTGAAACTATATAGTTTATGGAATAAAAACCAAGGTTTTAAGTGAGTGACTAGCCTAGGAAAAATCTGTAAGGACTGTTATAATCTTAAAAGACCAATCTTGGATGATTATAACTCTGAATAAGATTAAGCTTGCAGGGAGAACTTTTCTTAATAAACCGTTTTTTTTTTAAAAACATTTTTATAACTCATTCGGGTGTGTGCGGCTAAAATAAGTGATAGAGAGATAAACAAAGTTGATAGAAGCATTGCATGAGAGGTATTTTTGGAAAGCCACATTGAATTTTTTATTTTCAATAATTTGTTTATGAATGATTTGTTTACCTTCAATGAATGGTAATAAGGTGTTAAGAACAAATTGATGGATTTGTGTATTACCTGGTGTTATTTATTTTTACTGTTAAATTATAAGACTTGTATTTTTACAGCTTAAAAGGCTAATAGCAGAGTTTAATTGATAAATGCTAGACATGGACAAAAGTTTTATTCATTATTTATAAACTTTGTGATAAATAATCTATCAAGATCAACAAAGTCAACATTAGTAAATAATTTCTTATTTTATTTGCACAAATTGGAGAAGCTTTAACATAATTCCATCTCTATTCACAGTAATATTGTTTATTAATTACAATATATTTGAATTAATTACCACATAACATTCAATTCTCTCTTATGTTATTCTGTCTTAGCTGCAATACAATGTGACACTGCAAAACTTTGGCAACAATCATGCGATAAAAGACATGCATTAAAACGTCTGTTACAAACTACGTGTTGTAACCAGGAGATAACTTTGATTTATGGCAGGAGAACAACAATTTAAACTTATTGTCCCGGATGTGCCTAAATGTTTTCTGTGCTTTTTATCCAGCCGACTCAACAATTTTTGCAACGATATATAATATTAATATATATATATATATATATATTATATATATATATATATATATATATATATATATATATTTCAACTGAATTGAAAAAAATTACCTTACTCCATAAAACATTTTATAAAAAATATAAACATTTTCTAGCTTTTATAAAACGGAAAATACGGCTATGGAAAATTTCCAATGTCTGGTTATCATGCCATATCTCTAATATTAGAAATAATCTTAATAATGTTTGCGCCACTTCTAGATACATAAATGTAAACAAATTTATAATAACTTCCGAATAAATTTTCCTTCATGCATTTAGTTCAGGAGCTAAGAGACAATTTATACTGTGTAAGTACAAAACTTGATTTTTCATTCATCATTAAATAAATCATCCTGAGATAATAATCGCGAGCTGCGCTAGTTTTAGTAGGAGTGAACATTTAAAGGTATTAAAAGGGTTAAAATATTTTAATGATGATTTTTGGAGTTCGCATATTTCTTAGCTTAACACTTAAAACAGACACGATAGTAAATGTTATGTCATTGTCAACTATCGACAAAGATACATATGAGATGAAAAATCCTGTTTCTTTATCTATTTTTCTAATGATGATATGACAAATAATTATGTATCTGACGGTTGGTTTTAAGATGATCAAGCAAAGAAAATTTAAACCTTACCAACCTTATTGTTTAACGTTTTTGTGCTCTTCGTATTACTTCACCAAAATTAGATCTGCAGTCAACCAATTTTTCTTTGTAAAATTTCTCCCTGAAATGTTTTTGAAAAACAAATGCCTTAACGTAGTGTACGTGGGTATCGATATCTTTACTGATAATAACACTCAAGAGCTTTTCTTCCAACGATAACAACAGCACTAAAATTCCAATTTACTTCACCTTAATAATAAATATTAAAGCCAAACTGCAGGGCTTGTGATAATATATCTCGTACTATAATATAACTGGCGTAAAGAGTGTAGAAAAGTTAGTTCCTGCTGATTGATCGCAGTATAGAGCATTAAATGTGCATAACGCAAGGAGTAAATGGTAAGTACAAAAGACTATAATTATACTAACTATAATGTTAGCCTCTATTATCCTTGAGAGGCACTGCCGAGGCAGAGTAGCTGATGGGAACATTCCCATTGCATCTTATGGTCGTTATCTAACGAGGGTAGGAGAGTCAATGACTGCAGCAACTTTCCTCCTTTATATATATATATATATATATATATATATATATATATATATATATATAAATATATATATATATATATTATATTCTCGTGCACCAAACTACATCGCGACCTTTCCCGTTACTACCCCTTAACAGACTCTTAATAAATAAAAAATGTTTAAATTTCTCACCATGATTAACAAGGTCGGGTCATTTTCCGGAATATATGACATACGTTATTATGGGTTGACTAAAGACAAAGATAGCATTAAAGCTATTCCTATTGTTACTACTATTTGTTCGTCCACATCATCACGACCTAGTACACCAGTACATACGTCTCCTAGTAATTATCTGATTACATATGAAAGACTAATTTGAACGAAAGAATTATGACACTATTTCCAAAATATAAATCTGTAAAATATAATGAGATTAATCCACTTGTCAGTTTGAACATAGGACGTTTAACAAAGTACCAATTCCTGAAACGTTTAAATAACGGAAGAAATAAAATCTCAACAAATAGCGGAATTAGCTGAATAATGGTTTACATCAATTCATTTTGAATTTGTTGATTTAGCCTATCTGAAGGTTGATTTGCACGAAATTAACTAATAAAGGGAGAGTGGAAAAGAGATGGTAAAAAGTGGTTAGTTATAGGTAGGTTTCGGCAAGAACATAGATAGGTAAAAATAGGTCTCAGTTATTGAGTTTTTTTGCTTAGCAAGAGGTTTGTTGCCGTTAAGCATTTACAAAGAAAGAATAGAAGTATCAGTCACAGGGTAATAGTATATCCCATACAGAAGTACAGGAATTGTATATAGTTTGTGCTTGAGTAGGTATTTTTTAAATAGATAGTTTTTAATGAAACAACCTAATGAAAGGTGAACAGTTGTCAATAAAAGTGAGAGATTTGGTAGGCTTACATAAATGTTGGAAACATCATGATTATTAAAAGAGGAGTGAAGACAGTTTATCATCTTGATGATGAGTTGGTTTTCTCTACCAAAAGATTGATAGATAACCATTGGAACACGATTATCCGATCAGGATTCTGCATCAGTTGGTGAAAACTTTTTAGACTGCTACTGCCAGCGAAATTCTATTAAATACTTCATAACATGACAGTACAGCGTGTGTAACTATATTACTGTATTAATTTTGCCATTTCAAAATGTGATTTATTTAACTGATTAAATAAATTTGGAAAGTTGTATATTCAATTTGAAAATCAAGTTATTTATTCAAATTATATCATTGCTTTAAATGATCATAAAATACGTACTAAACAAAAGCAGTTTGTAATAGTATAGATCCGGATTTTAATCAGTGTCCAAATTATCTGATAGCTTTAGTTTTAGTAACACACAATAACGTTTTATATGTTAGCGTTTGCATGAAATTTACATGATTTCTTACTGTAATTATTATTTATTGCCTGAGAGTTAGCGAAGTATATCACTCAAGTGGCTACATGAGTGTTTGTATTGTAACCTCAGCGAAACCTTTTACGTGGTACGGGGTGTGGCGTACTCTCACATGGAACACACACACACACACACACACACACACACACATATATATATATATATATATATATATATATACATTTCCTTTCTGTCTTTACGGTTCAACTGAATTTGGTATTCTGAGGTAATTTCTGTTGTTGCGGTTCAACTTTCAAAATGGAAATAGTATGTACATACCACCCAGCCTTAATTGCTCATACTACTGATATATTATTTACTACAAAAAACAAAAGGTAAATTTATTTTGCACTCTACTAAGTAGAAATAAACACGATAGGTAAAAACTATGAAATTTAACTTTGCAGCTCGTAAAAAATTTGCCCTGCGTGGGAGAGACGTTTAGGAAGAGCTACGTTTACAATTCTACTTCATTTACTTATACTTACATATAAACTTATATTATTATATATGCATTTGAATATCAATTAAAAGAATTTAAATAAATGTTCAGAATATTATACCTTCGTCTTTAATACTGGTTCTTTATCAAAAACGTACCAATAAAACGCACCTTACACTTATACACAATAGTATACACACACACAATAATTTTATTGAAAATTGGCTGTAATATAAACATTTTTAGAACTCTTTAAGAAATTATATATTGTCTTTTTGCGATGCCTCACAAACATTAAAAAGAATATATTTCGTTTAAAAGAAGAATCAACATACTTATTTAGTTTCTTAATTGTCAATCAGTTTCTAATTCATTTAAATTAAATGAGAAAGATTTTATATTTAGAGAAAACTATATAGTCAATAAAAATTATATTTTAAAATACTCGCATTTTAACTAACGCACCCCAAATATTTTCCACTGAAAGCAATAAAGTTTCCAGGTTGTACGCAGCCGGCTCGATAAAGCTCGGTTTAAAGAGGGACAACAAGGCCTGAGGTATTTAATAAACTGTTCTTCTTTGTCGAGGGCTCAGTTTCAAATGATGATGTTTGTAAGGATTCAAACCAATAACGTGACCATCCTTTAAAATTGTATTTTGGAGGTTATCTTTCATTCATATCCACGCATATGTTTATTATTTTTATATCTTATATTCGTAAATTTAAACTTATTACTTTCCTATTTGTAAATACATGTTTAATAGCAGAAATACGTAAACTCAGATAAATGTCATACTGATTTGACAAGCGCTTGTTGCAGTAATTACAAGCAAGCAGTTATTACATTAATCTACTTTGAATGACTATGCTAACATAACAAACCAATGGAGCTATTTCCATCTGTGTTAACCCAGCCCTACAATACACAGGTTTTAGAGCAGACAGTACTAAATAATACTAAAGTATGCGTTGCTGCAGTGTAGTGTAGTACAATATAAGGCACTAACTGTTTTATAGTACAGTATAGTAAAACTAACATGTTATTATCGAGGTCAAAATCACTAATGTTTTTTTTATTTTGAATATTTTATTAAAATTACCTCCAATAATATTACCTACAAAATAACCAAATTCAGTAATATACTTTGATTAGTCATCAGTGTCAATAAGAGCCGAGGTTCTACGTTCATTGCTATATTGAACTTGAATATTGAGCCATACTCAGAGGTTCATTAAGCTTCAAATTTAATAGCTGTACTATTTTTGTTGTTTTAATTACACAAGATAGCTTAAATAGAGACACGGCAAAATGTGATCGCTCTGACTGCTATCTGTGGAGTGAGAGGCAGGCAGGAATTGTTGCAACATTAACAATTGATGTAATGTGGCGCAGTCCAGCGGCGGACCTTAAAACTAACTGAGACTACGCCTCAGACCTGACGATATCTCCTCCGTATAAATATCTCCTATGTAACTAATACAATCACAGATAAGAGTAATATTTATAATTTCATTGTCAGAGCGCTATTGGATTAATTAATGATAATGTCACTGCTGATAAAATAAAATTTAAAAAGTTCATAATCTAAGCAGTAAATGAAAGAATTTCATTTACATAGATTTAAAAGACGATTGTGAAAAACATTCTATGCTCTTTTAGTTGATATTTACAAATTCAGAAAATATTGAATGTAACGTTTGCAATGAATAATTTAAAAGTGAAGATGTATTTATTTGCATAAGAATGAATCGCTATGAAAGAGTTTCTGTCCGATTCGGATTCAAGAGTGTAAAGGAAGAAGGTTGAAGTGCTCCAGGCTTTGTGAGTTTAAATTAATCTTTTCAACTGTCAGATATTTATTTGTTCTTAATGATTAATATTATCACTGTGTTAAATAATACAGCAAAAACAAGTAACTTAACATGCATGTAACGCGTTCAAATTTGAAAAGCTGCTGTGTTATTAATAAGCTCTATTTTACATTACGCAACGTAATGAGGTTTTTAATATTAATTATCTTCTTTTGTATTTTTTCGGACTTTTTTTGCAATGCTCTAAGTTATTTCTTGGTTGATCATGGGTAATGTTGTTCATTGATGCAAGGAATTATTACAAAAATACAAAAAAAATCCTTTCAAAACGTAAAATAGTTGCATTTTAATAATCAATACATAGATTATTCCATTACTTAATATTGGTATTTCACAGTATTCTACAACGACTATCTTGAGGGATCTAGTTACGACACAGTTTTATAAAACATTCTCAGATATTCCGACAATAGGCGAGTTCAATGCGATGTGCAAAAACGGATCCACACACCAGTGTATACGACACAGCGGCTTGGCAAATATCCGGGATATTTGATTTGAATAAAAAAAACCATACACAGCTTTGGACAACGCTGGCAAGTTAACAATAGCTATTCGATTTGCAAATGTCCATCGTGGACACAGCTCTTTCTGCTATTTCCCACCTTTTCCTCTCTGTACACTATTCCTCTCCAGGTTGGCAACCAGTATACTTGCGCCACTACTGAAATGGAGAAGTTTATACGCTCACACTGAAGAATTTGATATAACCTTGTACTAACTAACTATCTATACTAACCATATAACCAAGCGCTGTAATGAATTGTTTGTAAAATATAAGGCAATAGAGAAATTACCCTGGGTTTGCTGCATAAGAACAATTTTAAACTTATGATTCTTTGAAATCCTTATTTTTGTTCGTACTATTATTAGACCAAGTTAAATTTCTTTGAAAACTCTGTAATTCACGTTATTAATTAATAATATAACAAAATATTCACTAACTTTTATTTTTTACGTGCCTCTTTGTTTTTAAATAAATGAATTACTTTTTTAGAGAATTGTTTTTGATTAATCCTGTATTTCAAATATGATATAATATACAATACGATTACTAATTACTTATTTTACATTATTTTCTGCACCATCACTGTCATTTATATTTTCGTACAATGTTTTGGTTTTGGCAGTTTTAGATCAAATAAATACTTGACCTATTTTTTTGAAATTATTTTTAAATACAATTTTCTTAATAGAGGATTATTTATATTTCTTTACATTCATAACACGTTCTAAATATTAATCTTTGATTAAACTTTCTTGAATTTAGATCCAAATTATTCTAAGAAGCTTGATTTGTTATAAAATCGAAATATGAGTATGGGTAGTCCAATCATTTCCTTATTTATCCGGTAACGGATTAGACCAATGGGCCACTCCAAGCTAAACAACAGTATTGCGATACATTTTATACAATGTTTGATTAGCAGCTTAATTTCCAGTATATTATTATTTTATATTAATTTCTTGAAAATAATTTCATATTTTTACTACCACAACATATAATAATAAAACAGTATCATTACTTTAAATTTATAATAATAATCTATTTAAAACGATTATTATGTAATTTCAATTCAGTTATTATTTAAATTTTAGCATTTGACCAAAAAATAAAAAAGAAATTTAAAATGATTTATTAATTAATTGTCATACATATAGAGAAGTCATATATTCTGTTTTAAAAGGAATCCATTAACCAGTACAAATGTTTACAAACTGATCACTTATATCTTACTAAAACATTCGTTTTGTATTTTTCTTAACACTAATCAATCGCTTTTGTTCTCACTTTCACGCAGTTCTATTTACAATTCAAGAGGTTTACTCTATACAAATTATAAGTGTATAAAGTAAAGAAAACATGCATTAATGAGATTTGACTTACTGCGCCCCTCGTATAAGGTACAATAGTAAAATTGTATGGTCTAAAAATACGATATTTACAATCAAATACATATTTACATATTGACCATTACATCGTAGTAATGAGATGTCTCACACTTTTCGAGACAACACTCAGTCTCATTGTCTAAAACAACACGCTAAAGTTGACACGGCCTAGAGAATGCAACAGGGGTTGAGTATGTTTGGGTACATTGTTTACCGTCCCTTTAGAGAGGTACAGTTGAAAACAGTTGCACTCTAGTACTATTGAGCTGTTTTCCCATTATTTCTACACAACACACAACCTCATTGTCTAAAACAACACGCTAAAGTTGACACGGCCTAGAGAATGCAACAGGGGTTGAGTATGTTTGGGTACATTGTTTACCGTCCCTTTAGAGAGGTACAGTTGAAAACAGTTGCACTCTAGTACTATTGAGCTGTTTTCCCATTATTTCTACACAACACACAACCTCATTGTCTAAAACAACACGCTAAAGTTGACACGGCCTAGAGCATGCAACAGGGGTTGAGTATGTTTGGGTACATTGTTTACCGTCCCTTTAGAGAGGTACAGTTGAAAACAGTTGCACTCTAGTACTATTGAGCTGTTTTCCCATTATTTCTACACAACACACAACCTCATTGCCTAAAACAAGACGCTAATGTTGACACGGCCTAGAGCATGCAACATGGGTTTGAGCATGTTTGGGCACTTTGTTTACCGTCCCTATAGAGAGGTACAGTTGAAAACAGTTGCACACTAGTACTATTGAGCTGTTTTCCCATTATTTCTACACAACACACAACCTCATTGCCTAAAACAAGACGCTAATGTTGACACGGCCTAGAGCATGCAACATGGGTTGAGCATGTTTGGGCACTTTGTTTACCATCCCTTTAGAGAGAGACAGCTTTAAAACAGTTGCACTCTAGTACTATTGAGATCTTTTCACATTATTTCTACACAACACACAACCTCATTGCCTAAAACAATACGCTAAAGTTGACACGGCCAATAGTATACAACAAGGATTGAGTATGTTTCGGTACTTTGTTTACCGTTCGTTTAGAGAGTTGCAGTTGAAAACAATTGCACTCTAGTACTATTGAGCTGTTTTCCCATTATTTCTACAGAACACACAACCTCATTGTATAAAACAACACGCTAAAGTTGACACAGCCTAGAGCATGCAACGGGGGTTGAACACGTTTGGGGACTTTGTTTACCGTTCCTTTAGAGAGGTACAGTTGAAAACAGTTGCACTCTAGTACTATTGAGCTGTTTTCCCATTATTTCTACACAACACACAACCCCATTATATAAAACAACACGCTAAAGTTGACACAGCCTAGAGCATGCAACAGGGGTTGAGTATGTTTGGGCACTTTGTTTACCGTCCCTATAGAGAGGTACAGTTAAAAACAGTTGCACTTTAGTACTATTGAGCTGTTTTCCCATTATTTCTACACAACACACAACCTCATTGTATAAAACAACACGCTAAAGTTGACACGGCCTAGAGCATGCAACAGGGGTTGAGTATGTTTGGGCACTTTGTTTACCGTCCCTATAGAGAGGTACAGTTAAAAACAGTTGCACTCTAGTACTATTGAGCTGTTTTCCCATTATTTCTACACAACACACAACCTCATTGTATAAAAACAAGACGCTAATGGTGACACGGCCTAGAGCATGCAACAGGGGTTGAGTATGTTTGGGCACTTTGTTTACCGTCCCTTTAGAGAGGTACAGTTAAAAACAGTTGCACTCTAGTACTATTGAGCTGTTTTCCCATTATTTCTACACAACACACAACCTCATTGTATAAAACAACACGCTAAAGTTGACACAGCCTAGAGCATGCAACAGGGGTTGAGTATGTTTGGGCACTTTGTTTACCGTCCCTATAGAGAGGTACAGTTGAAAACAGTTGCACTCTAGTACTATTGAGCTGTTTTTCCCATTATTTCTATACAACACACAACCTCATTGCCTAAAACAAGACGCTAATGTTGACACGGCCTAGAGCATGCAACATGGGTTGAGCATGTTTGGGCACTTTGTTTACCGTCCCTTTAGAGAGTTACAGTTGAAAACAGTTGCACTCTAGTACTATTGAGCTGTTTTCCCATTATTTCTACACAACACACAACCCCATTATATAAAACAACACGCTAAAGTTGACACGGCCTAGAGCATGCAACAGGGGTTGAGTATGTTTGGGTACATTGTGTTTACCGTCCCTATAGAGAGGTACAGTTAAAAACAGTTGCACTCTAGTACTATTGAGCTGTTTTCCCCATTATTTCTACACAACACACAACCTCATTGTATAAAACAAGACGCTAATGGTGACACGGCCTAGAGCATGCAACAGGGGTTGAGCATGTTTGGGCACTATGTTTACCGTCCCTTTAGAGAGGTACAGTTGAAAAACAGTTGCACTCTAGTACTATTGAGACCTTTTCACATTATTTCTACACAAAACACAACCTCATTGCCTAAAACAAGACGCTAATGGTGACACGGCCTAGAGCATGCAACATGGGTTGAGCATGTTTGGGCACTTTGTTTACCGTCCCTTTAGAGAGAGACAGCTTTAAAACAGTTGCACTCTAGTATTATTGAGAACTTTTCACATTATTTCTACACAACACACAACCTCATTGCCTAAAACAATACGCTAAAGTTGACACGGCCAATAGTATACAACAAGGATTGAGTATGTTTCGGTACTTTGTTACCGTTCGTTTAGAGAGTTGCAGTTGAAAACAATTGCACTCTAGTACTATTGAGCTGTTTTCCCATTATTTCTACAGAACACACAACCTCATTGTATAAAACAACACGCTAAAGTTGACACAGCCTAGAGCATGCAACGGGGGTTGAACACGTTTGGGGACTTTGTTTAGCGTTCCTTTAGAGAGGTACAGTTGAAAACAGTTGCACTCTAGTACTATTGAGCTGTTTTCCCATTATTTCTACACAACACACAACCTCATTGTCTAAAACAACACGCTAAAGTTGACACGGCCTAGAGCATGCAACAGGGGTTTTGAGTATGTTTGGGTACTTTGTTTACCGTCCCTTTAGAGAGGTACAGTTGAAAACAGTTGCACTCTAGTACTATTGAGCTGTTTTCCCATTATTTCTACAGAACACACAACCTCATTGTCTAAAACAACACGCTAAAGTTGACACGGCCTAGAGCATGCAACAGGGGTTGAGTATGTTTGGGTACTTTGTTTACCGTCCCTTTAGAGAGGTACAGTTGAAAACAGTTGCACTCTAGTACTATTGAGCTGTTTTCCCATTATTTCTACACAACACACAACCCCATTATATAAAACAACACGCTAATGTTGACACAGCCTAGAGCATGCAACAGGGGTTGAGTATGTTTGGGTACTTTGTTTACCGTCCCTTTAGAGAGGTACAGTTGAAAACAGTTGCACTCTAGTACTATTGAGCTGTTTTCCCATTATTTCTACACAAACACACAACCTCATTGTCTAAAACAACACGCTAAAGTTGACACAGCCTAGAGCATGCAACAGGGGTTGAGTATGTTTGGGTACTTTGTTTTACCGTCCCTTTAGAGAGGTACAGTTGAAAACAGTTGCACTCTAGTACTATTGAGCTGTTTTCCCATTATTTCTACACAACACACAACCCCATTATATAAAACAACACGCTAAAGTTGACACAGCCTAGAGCATGCAACAGGGGTTGAGTATGTTTGGGTACATTGTTTACCGTCCCTTTAGAGAGGTACAGTTGAAAACAGTTGCACTCTAGTACTATTGAGCTGTTTTCCCATTATTTCTACACAACACACAACCCCATTATATAAAACAACACGCTAAAGTTGACACAGCCTAGAGCATGCAACAGGGGTTGAGTATGTTTGGGCACTTTGTTTACCGTCCCTATAGAGAGGTACAGTTGAAAACAGTTGCACTCTAGTACTATTGAGCTGTTTTCCCATTATTTCTACACAGAACACACAACCTCATTGTATAAAACAACACGCTAAAGTTGACACAGCCTAGAGCATGCAACGGGGGTTGAACACGTTTGGGGACTTTGTTTACCGTTCCTTTAGAGAGGTACAGTTGAAAACAGTTGCACTCTAGTACTATTGAGCTGTTTTCCCATTATTTCTACACAACACACAACCTCATTGTCTAAAACAACACGCTAAAGTTGACACAGCCTAGAGCATGCAACAGGGGTTGAGTATGTTTGGGTACATTGTTTACCGTCCCTTTAGAGAGGTACAGTTGAAAACAGTTGCACTCTAGTACTATTGAGCTGTTTTCCCATTATTTCTACACAACACACAACCTCGTTGTATAACTACAAGTTAAAGTTTACACAGCCTAGAGCATGCAACAGGGGTTGAGCATGTTTGGGTAATTTGTTTACCGTCCTTTTAGAGAGGTACAGCTTTAAAACATGTACACTATCGTGTTTATCAATGTATCATTTTTAAATTCTGTCTGTCTGTCTATCTGACTGCCTACAAGATACGCCTAGAACGAACTGTTCTATAGAATTATAAAAACGAGAAGATCGCAGAATACATAAATTTGCAAACAACTGTGATTTGTCATATAGAATTAAAAAATGTGAGACATAGCTGTGAAATTAAAGTATCACTTAAAACTTCAGCGATGCCCGCTACACAACACCTGGTGTTTCTTAGTCCTACGTATAATAAAATTTAAATAGACTGTTTGGAAAAAAGCTTTGTAATTATTATTTTTTGACATTGCTTTTTAAGTGACTGTAGTAGCAACCGATCCTACATATAAATTACCGGTGCAGAAATAATACTTACGCAACCTAAGGTTATATTAGGCACTCAAATAACCATGTGTGTAAAAGGGCAAGAACTTTTAGTACTTTGTTTTAGTTAATATCGCAAGCATTTCCATAAATATTCATAACATACCCCAATTCTACGGAAAAGATATTAAAGTAAAGCGTACATTACTTACTCAGCTATAAATGTTTATCTTAGGTTGTGGATACGTCAAGTTTAGCATTTGCGTAACGAGCAGTTTCGAGGATTGAAATCCACCCTCCTCTTCAGGTATTAACAAACCCTAAAAACATCAGGCTAAACATGCACAAGAAACTTAAACCTAAGAAGAGCTGCTATAAACTTGTCACTCACTAAACGCGCGTTCTTACCTTCCCTGGTGCGAGTATTATGTATTGTTTAGTGCTCTCGGTTCTACTCAGTACCTGCGCTTAAGTTCATTCCCCCAGTCCAGAATTCTTACTATTCGCTTAATAGTCAAGTATTACTTGATTTCTTGATGTATAACAATTGTATGTTGTTCAATTTAGAACTCGCTGCCGCCCATTTTAGCTTTAATTTTTTATACAAGTACATTCCTATGATTTACTTAAGAGTTGTGACACCCTGAAATATGGGGTAGATTTCAATCCTCAAAACGTAATGTATATTTATAACATATTAGAGTGGCAAGTTGGAAACCCCATTATTCTTTCAAATTACATTCATCCACTGATAATATTTAAACAAAGAACTTAGCATCCACTTTTAATCCTTTTAGTTTTTAAGCAGGTACGTGTGCATGATGTAGACGTTTTGAACAGTTTTACAGGAAGCTTCAACATGTATCCAACGCATTATATTATTTTTTAAACATTTTATACAGAGAAATATAGCAGTAATATATAAATATGTCTTCCATTGATGTGACTTGGTACAGAACAAGGAACTTAGACAGCCACTTAATGCAGGCATTATCCAAATCTCAGATAATACAAATAGGCAAATCGTGTCAGGAGGAGTAGATCCACAGATAACCGACCTGTAAGTGCCACACCCTTAGTGTTCATTTGGTAACAAGTAATCTGAACGAGCATTTAGAGAAATTTTAATCTATAAATCTCATTAAATACACGTTATGACATTCAATAGTTAGTATTTTGATTATTATGCAGTGTCATTCAAAAGCCAATTGCCTTACCTCTAATTTCTGGACGGTTTTACAAATTCAAATAAAGCTTTGGGTATCTTTATTGGTTAATAAGAACTACTTTTAGGCGTATCAAAAAATGTTCGCAGGACGGCCGCCCTGGTTAAGGGTTAAAGTTTTCTAACATCAATCCTTCACACGGGACAAATTGGTGTAAAGAGAGAAAAAAAAGAAATATTTTGGCTCAAAATATGCGTCGCTTTCTCTGACCGCTATGACAGGCGGAAAATGGGGTTTGTAGCTTTTTACAAATGGATTTGAACGAAACTTGGTTCATGGGTTAATTTTGTCAAGAAACCCGTACTTGACATTTTTTTCAATCTACAAATTCATTTCCAAGATCAAAAAAGGGGAAAAGGGGCTATCGTTCGTTCTTTGGTAACATTTTGGGGTTCTCATTAAACAATAAAAGGTTGGGGTCCGCTCTCCGGGGCGGCCTACCCCCAAAATTGTTTGATATTCAAACAAGAAGGGCTCATTAACCTACAAAAGTCCCCGAATTTGTATTTCAAATAGTTCAACCGTCTAGAAATTAAAGCGGGGCCATTACTTCGGATAACCATTTATTATGGTACTTTAAAATTGAATGTCTACTATATAATTTTTATTATTGAAGAACTCAATAAAATAAGTAGATGCACACTTAACAAAAATATATTCCTTCTAGTGTCCTATTCTCCACATTCTAGTATTCTTTATCTGATACGTCATATGCAAACACACATTAATGGGCACCATCAAACTCCTGGCCTGAATGACGGTGAGGCTAAGCATTTATGTGTTGGTGATACCAATTCCTGTATTCAAAATGTTCATGTATCTTCCAAAGACGTAGTCAGCGACGGGGTCCTAGGGGCCCCGACCCCCAACAAATTTAATTTTTTTATTTTATTACACTATTATTATTACATAATAATTCAGTATTACTGGCATGTATTGCTGAAAGATCGCTCTAAACAAAAAAAGGGTCCAAGAACTGTTTAAGAAACTTTCCCTTACTCTGTCCACTACGGGAAAATATCAGGTGCCTGGACCTCCCCCCCCCCGCAAATCTTTGCTAGCTACATATTTGGTATCTTTAACTCATTTTGTATTTACTCAATGCCACTACCAAAAGTTTTGTAAATACTTAGGTTTTGAGAACTATTGTCAAAATAATGTTTGCAAATACCGCACCTGCAAGTTGTAGTAATTCATCAAACTTTGCATAAAAACTGTATATACAACATCTACATGTCAAACTTTAACTAAAATTTCTTCTGCTCTCCTTCCGTTAATGCTCTGTTAAGTTTTCCGTGCACAGCCTAAAGAACGTTACTTTATTGCAATATTATCAGTTGCACCAAGTACTTCACTATCACAAAAGGTATCTCGACCATGATTTTAATGAACGTTGTTGAATCTCTGGCGTATGATTCAGTCCTTTTCACGCAATCATACTACTACATGTATATATATTTGGTTACATTGCAAGTTTTGAAATCTCATACACCAGTCGTGGTTTTGAGTTACTCAACCTCTCTTTACACTGTATTCTCTCTGTATGTTACATCTGGTTGATTTATTTATTAGCAAGCTTCCACACCTGTCACCACGTATCTCATAATAGGCCCTGCTAAAGCTGTATGCAACTTTCTGTAAAAATTATATAGTTCATTTTATTTTAGAGGTGGACTGCGGACAGATAAACAGAAATTCTTTTAGCTTACTAAATCTTTGTTGCTATGCAACATTTTATGGAATATGTATGATATTTTCTTTACAAATTAGTTTCTTCTACGATTTTCTCGACCGTTACCGTTATAATGACGATTAAGACCAATGTAAACATGATCGCTCAGCCAAAGCCCATGGAGGACATGCACCACCACCGAACAATATCAACCATTCGAGTGGTAGGCTTCACTAATGCTCAGTCAAATTACGTAAGCAAATTCCTGAACTATTTTTAACTTTTTACGGATATAATCTAGTTCTTGGTTTTACTTGACCTTCCCTACATAATTGTCCCAGCCTTACAATTGTATATCTCTGCCACGACTTTTTTTGTACAGTAACAATTTAACTTTAGCACTGTTTTAGATATTTTTTATTATCTCCAACATATATTCTTACTTAAATTAATATTTCAATGGATTAAACAACGACAATTTTTAAATAAAAAAAATAAAATTGTAAAGTTACGTTATTTTGTATTTTATTTTATTTTGCTGGTTTTGAAAATTGCCTATCTTTAAGGTCGTGAAAATTAAAAAAATTTCAGGACATGAATGATGGAAAAAATCCTTCACTTATAAACATGTTTATTACAACATCAATAAAAAATATAAAATTAATTTTAAATTGCTTATTTACATAAAAGTTGATTGATCTTACCGTTATACGTACATTTATGAATCTTTTTCATTTTACAAAAACTCTTGAATTTACATTATAAGGTTCATTTGTTTGTAGACTATAACATAAAACTCTTCATTCACTGTTGAGACAGGAATGACAAACAAGCCAAGAGTGGTCAGGGGCAAATCTTGTAGCCACATATGTCACAGCATTTCCGTGTAGATCACGTGGTCTGCCACACAAATAGCAACGGCCTACTCTGTTGTCTTGTGGGATAGGTTTGCCGTCTAGGTTCTTCTATTCCCAAAATTCGCCTAGCTCGAATTTTTATTTTCAATGGGTAACACTGAGGATTCCAGGCGTTTTCTGATCTGGGGGATGAATAAGTTCCCAAGCAAGATGGTCTAGAAATTCCCTTCTAGGCATTGAAAGTGTCCATATTGTTGAACTTGTAGATGCGTGAAGCATTTATTGCTGCATTACTCACAAGCCCAAAAAAATTACTATAGGCCAGCGCTTGGTGTTTCTTGATACATCATACTTAGCACACATTTGGTCAACTACATCGACTCCAACTTTTGTACGATTGTAGAATGTAAAATATTTCTGGCTTTTTCAACTCCCCACTGTCTAGATCAATGGTTTGGTCACTGTGCATTGTCGAGAGTAGGACGACTGCCTTATTTTTCTTCAGGCAATAAGATACAAGAGTCTTTTTTTGTGGCTGTGCAAATATTGAGGAATATAATTCTCGGCTTTTATTTGCCTTAAGATCTTCGGGTATTCCAATTCTGTTAGACCTCATCGTACCAACAATAGTCAACTGTTTTTTCTTCAAATCATTTTTCAGTCAAAGGTATTGAAGTAAAACATTGTAATATTCCATTGTAATATTCCGATTTGTTCCTGCAACTAGCTCACAAATTCGAAATTGTTACGTCCTCTGCAGACTGAGACACATTGAAAGGCCCTGGAGGTTGCTTAGCCACATAAACTTCTAAATTACACGCATACATGGTTTTTTCACAAAAAAAGGCAAAAACCTTGATCCCATATTTTCCTGGTTTACTTGGAATGTAAATCTTGAATTGGCAGTTGCCTGTAAACTTGAACAATTGTTCGTCAACAGTGCAATACTCACTGGGTGTGAAGAACGTCCTAAATTTCTGCACAATCAGCTCAAAAATCTAATAGGTGCTAGATTGCTACAGCTTTTCTTTGTGGACGATCTCGAATATCATCGAATCGCATACACCTCATTAGAAAATGAAAAACGATTTTCATTCATTATCAAGTAACACGATTCTACGACACTTCCATGATTATCGTCCCAAATATGCTTTGTGTGTTTCCTTCCACTGCCCAAAACAACCAGAGAGAAGTAGAATTCCTATAAAAGCACGAATTTCAGTCTTATCTGTTGGTCTTGCAATCTCTTTCACGCTCAAATTGGTCTTTTATTACCTGATATGTAAATGTTAGTTCCATTTACTACCATTTCTATAACATCATCGTCAAAATATAAATTAAAACAATCAATCTCAAATTTTTAGTGCTCCGCGGCCTCACCTCTAGGCCCGGGCAATCGCAACACAATGTTTGATGCCCTTGTACGAATGTTAGATGGATCAAGAGGACACTTATTCCACTTCATCACTCTCTTCTGTTTGTCCTTTGAATAAAAATATTACTTAAAGGAGTATTATCTTCATCATCACACTCACTGATGTCCTGTGGACTGGAAGGGGCAGTAGGCGCCATTTCTGCATCTCTCATTCATCGGGTAAATGGATTTCTTCTTCCACATGATCTACTTCTCCATCATCACTGTCCACGGCAACGCAATCCTCCTCATCAGAACTTAAAGGATTGTCAATCTCATCAAGAATATCTCGTTTGGTCAATCTGGCACGCTTCGGATTACTCATGACACAAACACTCGCGCGGGCTACAGTTGTAGCCCAGATCACTTTGAAGTAAAACCACACGGACACCTTTACCCTATGCAGTGAAATACCACACTGACTGGACTGAGCAGCTATTGGTTTGAAGGTACTGAGGCTCCGCCCCTCCTAGGAACACAGCGCTCCTAGTATTGGTGAACAAATTACACTGGGCTACACATGTAGCCCGCGCGAGCACCGCAGGGATATTTTATATCCAAATTGATCGTTATTCTATCTGGTCTGCCCCAAGATGATTAATTTCGGACTACTTTACACTCATAGTTGAACTCACACTAGATACAGCAAAAATCAATGTTTCTATTAAATATGGGCAACCATATGAGTATCTATGGGTGGCAAACCATTCACCGCAAATGTCTAGGTATTGGGTTAGAAGAGTGATTGGAGCTCTCCTAGTGTTGTACTGCTGCTGCTAGACTGTATATGAAGCTATGCTACCAATTACCTGCTTTTATTTGAATAAGCTAGAACAGAGCAAGGCTCCCGTCCTTCCAACACGACATGACAGATATAGTGTCCGATACCCCTCCTCATGGTGGATTAATCTAAGGATCTCGACAGGATGAGGCCTCTTCCCTCAATCTTACCCATCAAAATAAACTGCAGGAAGAAAGCAAACGTAAAGTCCATACAGGATCAAGTAAAATGTCAGGTAACTCCTCACTTTATTCTCTGTCCCAAAAAAAGAAAACAATAAGCTAGAAAGACTATATAGTAAACAAACCTATTATTAAGACTAATAATCAATTTCGTAATACTTCCGTTCAATGTTCATGATGCTATGAAATTGTTAGATCAAATAAAACAATTCTGTTGACCTTAAATAATAATATTATTATTATAAGTAATATTTCAGAAATTAGGAATAAGGTTTCATTAGTCTCATTGAACCATAGAAGAGTTACCCGCCCATGAAAAAAGCAAATTAACAACCAAACTTTGAAATTTTCTTCAAAACAACGAAGGATGGTCTTCAGTTTGCTTTGATTCACGGATACTGCCTATCAGTACATGAATTACGAGCTATTCTAGGATGAGGCTCTTACCACAGAGAGGTGAGCCGGGGCTCAGTTTGGACAATTTTATTTTTGTCTTACATTTCCAACCTCGGCCACTGTTATCAGTCGGTGGGGGAGTCACTCCGTCAAGTATTGATTTTCTGCCTGGTTGGACTGATTGGTCGAGATCAGCTGGTTGACCTTGACTGGTTTACCGACCAGCTGTTCACCGGCACCGGCTAACTGTTCGGAGCGGTCAGGACGTTCGGAGAAGCTACTGTGTTTCTGGTTGTTCTCTGCTCTTCCCGTTTCCCCATGGCTGGCTAACTTCACCGACTTTCGGCAGGTAATTGTCTTTCTCTCTCTCTTAACTTATTTAGTTGGCGGTTTTTCTCTCCCACCCAGACATATATTATCGTAGATTAGTTATAAGTAATTTATATATATTATTTTGTTACTTGTGTTCCTCGTGTACGTGTTCGTGTCGCAAATTGTTCGTTCCTGTCTTTCGTTACGTTCTAAAATTTGTTAATTTATTATCTATGCCGGTTAAATTTATTTTATTTTGCTCTAGCGCTTTCTTACTGATCCGTTCGGCGAACGGAAATTATTTATTCCGTGTACACACTTTGTCTTTTTAGTGTAAGCGAGACGGTACAGACTTTGTAAATTTTTGTTACCTCGTGTTTCGTGTTGCGTGCATATTTGGGTGGCAACATCCATGATTTCAATTTTATTATTTAATTATTGCCTTTATAGTAGCGTGAACTGATTAGAATTTAATTATTGTTATTTGGGAAATAATGTATTGTTATTATTTGTAAATTATATAATTATTATTATGCCTACCTTACAATTAATATTTAATAGCAAAATGTAAATTATTATAATATTATAATAGAATGATTAAAATCCAGCGAATTATAGTTACAAGTAATTGTTATCACGCTTAATCATTTAGTATGGCTGTTCTAGCCTATAAGTAAATGTTTATATATTTGAAAATTTGTTTTGTTTGTAATTATTTAATATTGTCACCAAGTAGTGTATCTTTTAATACTTGGTGTCTTGAGTTATTTTTTGGGAAATAGTCTTCTGATACTTAAAAGGTACTGTTAGTTACAGATTGTTATTTTTTTTTTAATTGTTAAATTTAAATATTTTATTATACTTTGGCAAACATAATTAAGTTTTTATTATTTCTCGGGTTGTAGTAAAGTTGTTTCTGAATATCTACTGGTTATGTTGGGATTCTATAGGGTCCCCGTGAGTGTCGTCAGCGGGACTGGTGCGGCGAGTCTGCCCAATGAAACCACTGAAACCAAAAACTGAATGCCCGCGCCCTGCCAGTGCTCCTGTACGGCATCCAACCGGGAGTGCATGTGCTCATATTCATTTCATCTGGAACAAGGTTGGATCCAAAATGTTTTTTTTTTACTTTTCTAATACTGAACTTGCGAGGATTGGGGTGCAGCGAGCGCTGCCAGATATTAGATCTGGAGGAGGGCCAGTGTTAAGAGTAGTGTGTATTTAGTTTAGTTACATGAACTGAAGGGGAGGATTTCATCTTTAATTCGGATTCGTGGAGGCAACTAAGCCCCCGCCTCCTTCGAAAATCGGCTTTAAATATTTTTTTTATTTTTTGGCTACAAACCTGAAACCAAATTACTTTTTAAAAAATAGTGGGCCTAGAAATTCTACAACCTTTTCCCTCCCCTCAGTTTCATAACACTTACCTGTTAAAGATAAATTTTTCCTACATGCCGTACCTGATATTATGTTATTTAGTATATTATATTTTTTATTTATTATGTTATTGTTTCTATTTATTATGTTATTGTCTTTATTGGAATTCTATTGATTGTTGTTATTTAGTTATTAAGTTACGCGGTGCACCGTGGTGCTGCAGTAATTGTATTTTGCATGAAAATGTTGCCACCTCATTAATTATATATCATTTACTCGAATTCTTGTCTCTCTTTGTCTCTCTTCCCACTAGTGGCATGTGATTGTTTTTTATGCTTTGCTCCGAGTTTGGGAGGGGCGCGCTTCCGAGACCTCCTGTTATTTTTCACTAACTCGGAACAGAGGTAATGCCTTTTGGAATACATTATTTCCTAAAGTATCATAATATAAGATTAATGTTAATCATGCTTAATATTTTCGCTTAGACCATATTAGGTTTGCTTTTGCTTTGAAATATAGTTTGTCTTCTTCATTAGCAGATATATCATTGTATTAATAATGCGAACCACAAATATCTATTAAATGGCTCGTGAAGCTAGAAGCTCTGCTTTGAAAGCTACCCAGATTGGGTTTTGAACCACTTCAGTATAACTTTGTTACTCGACTAATACAATTTAAACTAATTGAGCATCCGATGCCTCAAAGTTAGAGAGTTGAATTTCTAAATTAGTGGAATTCACATTCATTCCATATTCTATATTTGGATTTAGTGAACATATAAAAGCATTGAAAACATCATTAAATTCAAAATATACAGACCATTTAAATAACACCGGCCATACATATACTAACTTCGAAAACAATCTTGAAATTTTACACACATGCAAAATACGTTGCCTATTGTCAAATTTAGAACATTTTGAAATTTACAAAAGTGCCAAAATTAATGTAATATATTATTAAATGACAAAGACTTTCTAACAACAAATTTATTATTCGATATACTTTTAAACAATATACATTAATCACATATAAAATTAAATACAACCAATTTAGCCACCAAGGTAGTTAAAACATAGGACAATTTGGTTTTAATTATTTATGTTCATAATTTACCTTAACCTGAAGATGAATTTCTAGAATTTGAAATGTACATTATACAAAATAAAAAAAAATAAAAATTTTTTAAAAAGTTTATTATTTTATATATATTTATCAAACACTTTTCGAGGCAACATCTTTTATATGGATTACAGATAGTTTGACAGCCATATCTGTTCAAAAAACTTTACTAAAACTTTCTGATTCATAATTATGATGTGGCTAATAAATACACAGTAAACCCAATAGAAAATTTGGCTATGTAGTTATTACAAAGATTAGCTAAGTAAAAGTTCATTGAACTTATTTGGAAATCTAAAGCATTTTATAACTTTTTACTTTTCATATTCATTTTATGCCCTCGAATATTACTTAGAGACATCTATAGAAATCATATTTCTTATATACAGTGAATAAAAAAGAATATTTATCGATATTTACAATCGTCCATTGAAAAAAACACTATATTTCGAGATGTTCAATCTGATATCTTCCTCAGGTGAATAAATAACTTAAAACACAACTACAATCTAGGTTAAAATGATCAAAGCTATAGCAAATTTCCGGAAAAAAGTCCTATCTCCTTTACAATCTTTTCATCGTCAAATCAAACTTAAAAGAAAGTGATAGTGAAAGTTGGGAGAAATAATTTACTTACGAATTTAAAATTTTAAAAAGTTACGTTTAATGCAAAAATAAGGTTAATGAAATTGCAAGATTTATTTTTGTTAGAAGTTTTAAAAAGGAAATAAACTTTAAAACACAGATAAAATATTATTTTTCATTTTAAACTTCCTTTAAATTTATAATTTTCTGAGAGTGAAGCGTATCTTTTGAGGGCCTGGGAAAAATTATTTTATCTGTCTGTTTGTTTTTCTGTCAATCAGATGTCTCAAAAATAACCTTTTGTGTAAACTTCAAAATTTACATGAAGCTTCATTTATATATTTGTAACATTGTATTCGATGTTTATGCATATTATGTTATAGTATTTGATTGAACGTTAGTAAATATTTCCTCGTTAATCGTGTGGCTAACCATGGTGACAACGAAAAATGGCATAATAAATATTTGAAAGCAAACAGAGTTTATTTTATTCTGCCTCCGCGAAGCCTGTTAAGTAATAAGTGGTCTGGTGTACCTGTACCTTGTATAATTTCAAAGAGGCATATTCATTATTTCAATTAGTCATGGTTGAAACCAATTTACAAATTTAATTGTCATAGACCTCTTTCTTATAGAGCGGCAACCTTACCCCTCTGCGTGAATGTCACGCACTTATGAGAATAAAAATATCGTCTACATTACCGAAATTTATGGTATGGTTATTTAATGCACAAACCTATAAATGAATAAAAATCGATAATCTTTACTTTATTAAGATCAATATAAACATTTTTGATCGAAGTTGAATCATCTGAGCTTCATAAACTTCCCTGCACAATACGTGCTATTTCCCAGCACTAATTGACAGTTAACAATTAGCAGGTGGAGGTGTAATGCAGTAATGGCACCCCGGGCGGGTTACCGTGCGATAACACTGTTACTGTTGACAAACTACTGTAGTCCATTGCTGACAATTGCAATCAATAGTAATCCTTATTGAGGACAGAAGATGAATCAGAGTCATAAATTTGATGGGGAGTTGAAATCATTCATTTAAGGCCAGCGGCCATTTATGTTTCCCCTTATTACGTTTCCTTTTCCAGCCTCTTCAAATTGACTTAATTTTCTGGAGAGTAAAGAAATAGATTTTTACTATTTTATTACAGTTATTTATAAAAATTAAAAGAAATATTTTATTGACAAGTCAGCAGTACGCCACACTACGTGCCGCGTAAAAGGCTTCGCTGACATTGTTTGCAAAATTTCAAGTTTATAGCTCCATGTATTATTATATCATAATTATGTTAAAATTAATTATGCTCATTGTTTGCGTTTGAATAATAGTTAGACATAGTAGCAATGTAAAAATGATCGCTAACGATAGCCAACCCCCATGGAGTGACATGCACCATTATTGAACTTCGATGTTGTTCATTTTAAACAATCTTCGGCCGAAATTTTGATATTACAAATCAGATCGTTCTCGAAGATGACAGAAGGCTAAGACCACTAAGATCGCTTAACAAGCTATTTTCTTATTAAGACTGCATTCTGACAAAACAAGTTAGCGCACTAACAATAAAACTGCTAAGTGTACACAAACATTTTGATGTAAGCAATAGCAAAAGTTAAGGACTTGTTAAGGATGAGGCAAACATCGATTAAATTTAGCCTGAGTTTCAGTAATAAGATAAACGCTATTGATAAAATGAAAATGTATATAATTAACATATTAAAACGCATGATATAAGAGAAGAGTGAGTTAGGATCAGGCTTTAGATCAGTTTTGCTGGGCTTATACTTACTTTCCAAAACTTGAACTAAAAAAGAATGCAAATGAGAATAATGGGTCTATATATATTTGTTGCTTCATGCAATATTCATGTAAATCAGTGTTAACAGAATACACTAAACCAAACCTGGGACAAATTTCTCAAAACAAAAGTACTAAAAATAGTTTCTGACTATATTATCCTACAACATTAAGACATACTTTAGAAATAATCAAGAAAGAAAGCAAATTCAATTAAATATAAAACTTCATGTTATATATAAACTGGAAGCATATAATGTTAACTGGCCGTTCTATGTTCATACTGATTACTGATTTGTGGAGTTTTAGATTGCGTGAACATTTTTGAAATGTGTGAGGGCCGGAATGGTCAAAACATAATTATTCATAACACTTTAATTTGTATAAAGCTTATTTTTACTACTGAATTTAGTTATATAATCAAATACGACGTATATTGTACATATTTAAAAAACCCATTATGGTAGATAAAAAATAGTACTTTTTCAAATTACTGTCCTAGTTTAAGGATATTTTAAACAATGTCGTATTATAAATTGATATAGAAAGCAATAAATAGTTTCAAAGATAAAGAATAAAATATTACCACTCGGGCGAAGCATTTCAAGATATTATTAACTCCATCTCTGAGAACAACGGATTTGAATTACGATTTATAGATATTGTTGATGAATATTTAGAGGAATATTTCCACGAATGAAATCACTGAGATATTAACGTTGACAAAAAAATGGAAAGTTTCCAATATTTAGAAATGTTTATTTATTTTAATAATGTTTTATATATGCATCAAATATCGTTAAGGATAAATACTACTCGTGTATGCTAATAACAATGTATTGTTTTCAGTATTCCATTACATCCCCCAATCCAAATCAATAAAGAGATGACAATGACGTTAAAAAGTACAAGGAGTTATCCTTTATTGTGGCTATTGAACCATAAATAGAATAACTTAATGTGACATAGATTAAGAGGATGAACTTTAAATCCTTTTTATAAAGCGATATTATAAAGCCCACAGTATTTATATTGCATTATTTAAGCTTTGATAGAACGAAGAAATATTTTAATTTCTCTTGATCTATCTGTATAAATAATTCATATACTTTTTTGTAACACATAACGGTTGCAAAAGTCCGAATCGGGTTACCCTTTCAAAAACCTGCAATCGTAGATGAAAAAGTTGTACCAAGAATTTCTTTTCATGTTTCCTCTAGCTTATTATGACAGCTATGTTCTACTTTATAAATTGTTGTCACGTTTATGAGTATTTTTCAAGGTTGTTTAATATTTACAATATTTATATTAATTTTAAAATAACGCTGGCAAGTTAGAGTCAGCTGCGTGTTCGTCTCCTAATGGTCAGATGTCACGTGGCTTAGAGTGTGCTTACGTCGTCTGTCCGGTGACCCGCATGGTCTTCACTTTGTGTCCCGACCTCTAGCTGTAAAAAGATGGCTCAGGTCCATAATCCCCTTCCGGCCGCTTTGTGTATTCTCCCGCTCTCTCAAGGGTTAATAATCGGTGTTGGCTGTTTTATCACTTGTTTGATCTCGTAAATAATTTGGAGTCAAGTTGGTCCTTAATTTTTAGTATCTTGTACTGTGGCCTACCATGCCCTTACCACACCATGTTGTCCCTATGGATAATTGTGGATAAACTTTGCTATGGAGAATATCGTAGTAGAAGATACCTATGCACCAAATATCAAGGAAATCGAATATTGTATCAAGTGTATTCCCAAACTGTCCAGATTAACCTTGTCCTGAGCCTGGTTCAGAAGGAAGGAGCCCATTTCCACTAAAAAACTGGAGGACTTTATTGTGTGAGTGAATCCTTATTGTTGACGTTATTTTACATGGCCTACTCCCAATCCCATTAGTACCCTTCCACTCTCCAAGCCGTATGTATTCATAGTTATTATCTATCTGTGACGTATTCAAGGAATAATCACATTTTTAATCATCCAATCCATATCTCATTTTATCATCTCATGCCGCTGTTAACTCTATATAATACACACTAGTAAAATCTGTTGGATTACTAATAAAGGAAAAACCTAAGGGTTCACTATAACGGAGAATCATCAATAGCTTTATTCCAAAAACAAGGTTAATACAAGAACGCATTCTGAATCCTTTTACGTTGTAATTATTTGTATTCTACTTCCAGGAATATTGCAGGGCGATGCAAGTAATAAGAATACGTGCACCAACAATATTGTAGTAATATTGCTATATCACACTATGGTCTATACAATATACCTTTGAGTTTTCATGGCAACGAAATAATGGTAAAACTCTTGTAACTAGAAAGTGTGATGTAATTTCGATAAATTCAAAATAATGTGTTTTATCAAATAAAAATATTTAGTTGAAATAATAAATATTCGGTTAATAAATAGACTATTTTTCTCGCGCAGGAGTTTTATATAATTTAAAACACTCAAGATATTTATATTAATAACATTTATGTGTGGAATAAATTGAGAGCTAGCAATAAGATTAGTTGACTATGTTTTAAGTTGAATATTACGATTATTATTTAAACTTTGTTTTTATTTAATTATATTTCAATAACAACGCTGTTTCAAAGAAATAATTTATTTATTATAATCATCATGCATTAACCATTAAATGTCTGGAACAATCCCCGGCTAGCTGAACAATGTAGGAGGCTATCATTAGCCTAAGTACCGAGGAGTCAGCAGCGGTCAGCGGATCAGCTAATTGCAGTGTCTTGCTGATGGGCTCATTATGTAATGGCTTCATAACGAGGCGTTTGGCTGGTTTCTCCGTTGGGAACCGGTCATCCTCAGATGTTTTAGAACACAAAAGTATCATTTTAATAACCGGATTACATACCGTCTAAGTAACCATATACGTCTTGCTTATAAAACGTTATTATGAACTGTGAAGCAATATTTAATTAAATAACTATCGTGATTTGCATAAGAAGGAAACTAAAACGCTCAATAAACATTTACTACTGTAAAGAGACGTGTTGAGGCGTCAAGCCAAATTGTGAGTACAATTAAAACCACTAAAAAAATAATTTAACAAATAAGTAAATAGAGAGTTAAGGAACATTCAAATTTATGATACAGTAATATTATATGGACAGAGTTGTAATTTTGATAACGTTTTTCAAAAAGATTTTTTTCTCATTTTTAGATTTTTATCTGTAATTTTTACATTATCATTAATAGAAATTCTTATATTGCATTTAATTTTTCTCAGTTTTTTAAAAATAAGTACTAGTATTACTGTTATATTTCAATATTTTTTGTAATTAAATACACTTTATATCCTTGTTTGTAATTTTGTTGTAGACATATTCTTAATTAACTATCATTACTATAAATGAATATGTGATTCTTAAGTTGCATTTTATTTTCTCAATTATTTAATAAGTACTGGAATTGCCATGATGCTTTAATAGTTTATGTAATTAGATACACTTTACAATGTTTTTGTTTGTATTTTTCTTGTAGACTTGTTAATAGAAAAGTTTTGAAACTATCCAAATAACAACTATGTCACTATAATATATAACTTGAAAGCATTTACAATATTTACATATCTGTTTATTTATTTGTTTTAGAGATCATTGACAGTAAACTGGAGATAGTTTATTGCCGAAACACGAGTCTTTACAATAACAAACGTTTACCAAGCGTTTTACCTATATTTTTGCAATAAGACAATTTACTGAAAATTATAAAATCGATACCTAGGTTATAATTTTAGGGTTGTAATTTTACTGGTATTTATTTTGCCTATATTACATAGTTAACATGAAAATGTATGGCAAAACTCTGTTTAAGGAAATATATCTTATTTTGTTTTTATTAAACATTTGTGTTCTGTCTCTTCTAAACTGTGTTACAATGACAATATATTGATTTATTGTGTATATACACTTAATTTTCGTAGTTAAATATAAATTAAGCAAATCAAATCAGCTTTATTGCATGCAACAATATTACATGTATAGCAAACGTTACAAATTTTAATCTAAAATTTTTTACATTCAGCCACAATAATTCTCATTTACACATACAATTTTACCAACTTATGCCCTTTCATCCTTCGCCAATATATTCCCACTTTAAACAGGCAGAATCAGTCATTTAATGGGCGGTCTCCCAGTTAAATGCCCCCAAAAAAAAAAAAAAAATCCAAACTCCCCTGCATTATAAAATGCTTGTGACACCAAGAGATGTTTAAGGCGCCTTTTGAAACGCCTTGGGCGTTGGGGAATTTTTTTATTGCATTTGGAGTCTGTTAATAAAAATTAATTACTTGCCTGCGAGGGCAGGTGTTCAAAAACCACTGTTCTGTGGCTTTGCCCAGTTCGTAGTAATTCTTCCTCAGTGTCTCATGCGATATGTATGTCCCGGCCTCTGGTTAAGGCAACTTATACATATAAAACAAAGTGGTTTCTAAAATGTACAGACACGGGAGGTTAACAGTCTGTAATTCCTTAAAAGCTTGCCTGCACGACTCTCTGAATTTTTATTTTTGCAATTATTCGGCAATAGCTTTTTTTTTGGAGTTTGAAGGACTCTCTGAAACTGAAGAGCTTGCGCACGCTCCCCACAGGACCACTCCGTAAGACAAATGGGGTGTAAATTAAGGCATAATACGCTGTTTATCAGTACCTGGCTTGGGCTGTATTTTGCTAAGGATCTCAAGACTATAAAATGCCGACCTGGGGGACGGCCTGAGGAAAAGAAAAAAAAAAAAAAAAAAAAAAAGAAAAGAAAAAAAAAAAAAAAAAATAAATAAAAAAGAAAAAGAACAAAAACATAAAAGAAAAAAAAAAACAAAAAAAAAAATAGAAAATAAAAAAAAAAAAAAATAAAAAAAAAAATAAAAAAATTAAAAAAATCTATACAAAAATAAAATACAAAAAACGAAAAAAAAAAAAAAAGAATAAAATATAAAAAAAAAAAACTAAAAAAATTAAAAAAAAAAAAAAAAAGAAAGGCATCAAAACAAAGAAAGAAATAAAAAAAAAATAAAAAAAAAAAAAAAAAAAAAGAAAAATAAAAACAATAAAAAAAATAAAAAAAAAACAAAAAAAAAAAAAAAAAAAAAAAAAAAAAAAAAAAAAATAAAAACAAAAAAGAAAAAAAAACATACAAAAACAAAAAAATAAAAAAAAATAAAACAAAAAACAACAAAAAAATAAAAAAAAAATAAAGAAAAAAAAATAACAAAAAAAAAAAAAATAAAAAAAAAAAAAAAAAAAAAAAAAACAAAAAAAACAATTTTATAAAAAAAAACATACAAAAATAAAAAGAAAAAAAAAAAAAAAAAAAAAAAAAAAAAAAAAAAAAAAAAAAAAAAAAAAAAAAAAAAAAAAAAAAAAAAAACATAAAAAAAAAAAAAAAAAAGAAAAACAAAAAAAAAAAAAAATTTTAAATAAAATTTTTTGACGCAAACATGATTGATGTGTTCATTCAAAGTCAACATCCCTACTCGATCAAGGTGTATTTATTCCTAGGAATTTCGAAGAGAGGACTTCTTCCAGTGCTGGAATCAAGCTAACAAGACGGCAGATCCTCAAATGGTTGCCTACTTCGCGCAAAGGCAAAATTTAAAACGTTGGAATTTTTGAGGAGTTTGTTGTGAGATTGAGGTTTGGAAGTATTGTACACAGTTATTGATGTAAACAAAGGCCTTGTTGTTCCAACACTTCACTTGATCTTGCACTAAAACAGGAGTCGTATCACTCAGCCATACTGCACTAGTCCTCCATGCAGAGTGATGATCCTATGTCGTTGGACATAAAGCAGGAAAAGCACAGGACTGAGAATGGATCCTGGGAACAACCGTACCTCAGTTCTATTCGGTTTTGACAATTGATTTTGATATTTGAACAACTCTTGGGAATCTATGACTTAAAATGAGACTAAGCCATTTTAAGGGGCACGCCTCTGATGGCCATTGGACCCAAAGTCTGTCGAGCTGTATGCTTATTGGTCAAACACAGGTTCGAAATGCTGTTGGACAAGTCTATGAACACACTCATTGTGTGGTTTCCGACATTCTATTCCCTATTACATTCATATCGACAAGACTCAACTACTGCGTCTGTCGTCGATTTGCCCTTCTCTGAATCCAAATTGTTCATATGGAGCTACTGTATTTTCCAAAATTGAAGCTTTCTTCTGAGAAAAAAGCTTTTCTAAAAATTGTTTGCTCAATACTGGCAAAAATTGAGACTGGCCTCGAATAGTTATTGATTGAAAATTGTTCGTCTTTTTTGAAAATTGGAACAACTTTTGCAATTTTCAGGAAGGAGGGGTAAACTCTGTTTGGAATGAAGAATTTACCCAATTTGTTTAAAGGGTCTCACCCAAATGCTTGCAGACATTTGTTGATGAGCCATGTGACATTAGATTAAGATCATTTGACTTTTTGGCTGTGAGACTGCCATGAATAATTCGGTGTGAAGCTCATCCTCAGTGACAGGCCAGTCACAGCAACATTGAGGCTGCCTGGTATCTGTCTTCCGCAGAGGGAGTACTTGCGGGTCAGACGCCGTAGGACTTTGCCCACACAGAAACGGCATGGAAAATATTTCGTCTTTAAAACTGATTGGCAACCTCCAGTTCCATCCTCCACAAGTATATTCCATTTTTAATTTTGATTTGTTTTTTAACTTTTGTTTTTTATTATTCAATGCTGTGTCCCAAGTTGTTTTGAAATATTTTTAGGATTATAGAATAGATTTGGAGACATCGTTATGCTTTCGCAGCTTGGATCACTTTCCTGTAAAATTTTTTTTGTATTTTTTGAAGAATGTTTTGAAATTTTATTTCATGTACGTTTGTTAATTATCAGCAGAAAATTTCACTTTCTCTCTCGAGACCAGAATCCTTTTGTGATCCATCTGTTTTTGGGACGTTTTTTTCGCAAATATTAATCGTTTTTTGTAAGGGACAGCATGTTGTTAATATGGAAATTTAGGACGTCGTTTAAATATTTTGAACTGGCTGCTCTACAGATGAGAGAGTGAAGGATACTACACTTTCTGTTGACAGGGAAGTGTTGAGGTGGGCGATGTTTTCTGGCCTTGTGTCTCTTATTGTTTGGTTAATTTTGGGCTCCCTTTCAAGTTTCATTCAAGCTGACGACAGCTTCTTGCCGTAGTGGTCAGATTATAGCTGTGTTTACCACAGACACCGCGAACTTGGATGGTTGGTGATGATGTTGTCGATTAGCTGTTGGGTTGTAGCCGTCACTTCTCGTCGGAGTTTTGACTAAAACAACTCCAGGTCGATATGGACCTAAGTAAAATCAACTAATCCGACACTGTGGAATGGTGTGTGTTGTCAACGCGTTCATGTTTAAAATCCCCCATCACGACATTTTCCTGATGTTGATCATGTCAGGTCTGTCAGTAATGTTCGAATTTGAGAAAAAAAAATATTAATATAATATTATAATATAATAAAAACATATCATTTTTCCATCTGGATTACAAAAGCGCTTTCGTGTCGAATTGAATACGACATCAAATAATAAAATGATTAAATTGATGGGATCTAGGAGTTAATTTACTTGATACACAGAATGAGCCACAAGTTTAATGTTTATTACAACGCAAGGATAATGTTTGATAAAACACAAGGCTAATTGTTTATTACGCCACAAGGCTAATTGTTTATTAAGCCACGAGGCTAATGTTTATTACGCCACAAGGCTAATTGTTTATTAAGCCACGAGGCTAATGTTTATTACGCCACAAGGCTAATGTTTATTATGCCACAAGGCTAATGTTTATTACACCATAAGGCTAATGTTTATTACACCACAAGGCTAATGTTTATTATACCACAAGGCTAATGTTCATTATACCACAAGACTAATGTTTATTACACCACGAGGCTAATTGTTTATTAAGCCACGAGGCTAATGTTTATTATGCCACAAGGCTAATGTTTATTACACCACGAGGCTAATGTTTATTACGCCACAAGGCTAATTGTTTATTAAGCCACGAGGCTAATGTTTATTACGCCACAAGGCTAATGTTTATTATGCCACAAGGCTAATGTTTATTACACCACGAGGCTAATGTTTATTACGCCACAAGGCTAATGTTTATTATACCACAAGGCTAATGTTCATTATACCACAAGACTAATGTTTATTACACCACAAGGCTAATGTTTATTAAAACACACGGCTAATGTGTTTTACACCACATCGAGGACAGAGAGAAGGAGTACAGCTGACGAGTCTAGACTACAGTTGGGACGCACATCACGGGGCTTGATAATGAACGCTGTACGTACCTTTGTGACTTGCATTTCAACCACGTCAACCTTTGGTGTTTAACAAGTATCTCTCTCGTATAGCTAGTTAGCTAAAATTAGTTATGTCGGTTAATGCACGTAGTCCTAAAATAATACAGACAGTAACAAAAGTCCCATGGATTATTTCGTTTTCTAATTAAAAGGCTTGAATGGCTCAGTTCTCTACAATTTGTTTAATTGGCTGTCCGTAAGCGAATATATTTAAGGTGTTGGAAAATGGAATTTAAATCTGTCTGTCTTCACTTAATTTATAATATTTAATATTTTACAGAAAAAGGTACCCTTGATCTCTAAAATATGAGAACTACACGGTAAATATCTTGGAAGTATTGAAATAATTTAAAACAAGGTTAGTATAGCCTACATTTAAGTTAAACTCACAAGGTCCACTGAGCTTTGTAAAAATTCATCATCTTATATCTATATTTTATGTACGAAAGGGTAGCATTTTTACGATTTATCGGCCAGTACAGCGAAAACATAGAACTGAGGAAAAGTCATTTATTGTGTTACAAAGACAAAAAATAGAAATATCTATTTAAAAAACTAGTTAAGTTATATAAAATGCATATTTTAGGTTTTTTGTACACTTCGAATATTATTAGGGATAAAAAGTGGTTTATTGTTAATCTGAGATCATCTCTAAAGTTGCTGAGTAGCCAGATTTGAAAGTCAAATTGGATCTAGCGCAGATGGAACTGCATCTTCTCACCAATGCATGAATATTACATTATACACAAACGCCCATCTTAAAACATTGTGGCAATATTTCCATAGTTAGGCCTAATAACATAATCTGCTAGTATACAGTTATTGCTTGTATTTGTGTGTTTTTTTAAGTAAAAGTGCTTATCAAAAAAACAAATAAAAATAGAAAGTCATAAAAATATATATGAACGAACTCATAATAACTCATAATATTTGGTTATTTATTTGTTCACTGTTTGTTAAATAGTGTAAAAACTATTAAGTATATAATCTGTGAAAATAACTTGAAAATAAGTTTACCAGCAGGAAAGGGGATGTTGATATACTTTAAACTCTATTATTACAGTATAGACCTTGTTCGTAATAAACATAATCACATTACACTGGTTCTTCAGCTTTGTAACATATAGGATGACAATTAATTCTCAGGATGACTTTATAATTTTTAAACAAGTGATAACACAACTAAATTTGGCATACCGTTACTGGTAATAGTAAGCTATTTTTTCAGTACGAGGTAATCAGATGTCACCTATTTAATGACAGCCTTTGTTTGAGTAGTTCAGGTTGTTGAGTAGTATCTATTAGTGACAGGCTGTCATTAAATATCTTCTTCTTATCCCGGGCGGGCCGTCATCCAAAGATGACATCTGATCATCCTGACCTAAGAAAAAAGCATACTATTACCAGTATCGGTATGCCAAATTTGATCGTATGTATCTTGCCGTTTAAAAATTTTAAAGTCGTCCGAAGACTTATTTGTCACCCTTCATAATAATTACTTATTCCACGGTAATGATTATGCTTATCGAACAATGTAACATATGAATAATAAAAATTAATATTTTGAAATGTTTTAAGGTGATATATTATATATGTTACCAATAAGATCTTCTCTGTGAATATAATGTGAACATTCAAACTTTGTTAGAATGTAATTGTGGAGGCATACATAATCCTGAGAAGGAGACGGACTGTAATGAACAACAAAACAGATTTCTGTGACAGATGTCTGGAGGGTGGAAAGGTTAGAACCCCCCACCCCACCCCTAACCTAACTGACAGACAACCCTTTATATGTCTGCCTGAAACAGTATGTCTAAAACAATCTTTTCTATGTTGTTGTTACCTAACCTAAAACTCACCTAATTTATTCTCATATTTTATTACTAGTAGGAACATGTTCATTTGTCACGAAGCAAATTCGTACAATGAATAAATTTGTAACTGAGGGACAACTATTATGGACTAATAGATTACAATTAAACAAAGTTACTTATATTTACTCATAGCTGAATACAATCTCAATACTACAACTGTCTCAGTTTCTACAACTAAGGTGGTCACAATGTACTATTCTACAAGTTACGTATCTTGCCAGTGGGGCAGCCTAGCGAGTACAGCGGCTATCGCAAGATAACCAGTTAAGCAAAGTCCAGCGTGAACTCCCCTCGAATAAATGACCACTGAGCAATCCTTTCCTTGCCTCTTGTACCATACATGGTGGCTTGACCGTCACATTTAAGCCACCGATGATCCCCAGGTTTATTGATGAGAGGCTTCTCAGCCCCACCTTCGCTAGTTAGGTAAGATATTCCAACTCTACCAATAAGATATTCCATATTTTTTACTGTGCTTATAAAAATATGGCTTAGAGAATGCTAGTCGAAATTACTTAAAACAGTTAATATATGGCTTAAACTTAAGTAAGTCTTACTAAATTTGCACATTAATCAAAGTTTACATTTCAGCGAATAACTACTGAAACAAATGAATACTCTTAAAATATTTCGGGTTACTGCGGAGAACCATCTTTAGTCAAAAAATTTTAAACCCAAACTGGCAGAACCAGTACCACAGATACTCAATTGAGAGAAAAGGAGTGCCTAATCGTGATTATTTGAAGCTTTGCTGGTAATTGGTTTTATAAGAAATGTCTCCATATCATAATTTGAAATAAAAATGTCTCAAATTAAACGTTGAAATTCGGAGAAAACCCAACTGCTTTAGTGACAATTTCCCTTATTGCCATCCAAAGAAATACATATAGTAAAAACTCATGAACAGCTTCTGTTATACCACCTTTACTTGAATTTGATTTAATCAACAAATTTCTATTTCCGATAACATTCGCTCAGATTGTCAACTTCTTCGAAATCAATCAAAATCCTAAAATACAGTTTTCACTCTATGTAAACTAAATTAATTCTACTTATATATGCAGGATAAGAGGTTCAAGAATTATTATATTTGCTGTTCCATCCTCTTATATTAAATCCATTTAAGCATATTACAAATCGTTCTCAATAAAATACGTAGAGAGTATAAGGAATTATATACGCTTAACAAACATTTTGAGATTATACCAGGAATATCAACCGACATCAGTATCGAAACTAAATTATTTATTCGTATATTCACTTAGCCTTTTATAAACAAAATAAACTTAAATTATATAAAATGTGAGTTTGAGAAAAGTATAATCTATAGGTTTGCGGAACTCAACCATATATACTTAAAGTAAAAGAATTTTTTGGGTGGAAATTAATTTATAAAGTGACGTGAGTTAAAGTTATTCTGAACTGAGATAAATTTGGGCATTCTATAAACAATGTTAGCCATTTCGGTTTGCAATAATAAGTGGAATTCTTCTCTTAATAATCCCTCTAAATATCTAATTTGTTTTTTAGTGACATGAAACATTCAAAACACTGCTTCATTGTATGTTTTATCGTATAGTTCATTATTAATAAATAGCTCAGAGTAAATACGGGAATTTGAGTACCGTTATAAATATCCTTGTTTGATAAAACTACTCATTAACGATTTTCAAAACTCGGCTAAAATCGGAATTAAGTGAGAAAAGTAGGTATAGAAATAGATCAAATTCTATGTTCCGAATCCAATAGATAAGTTCAAGTAACCTATAGTTTATTTAGTTAGGTAGTAAAAGTGTGTAATGAAACAAAAACCTTTTTGTTATCCCCGCTACGTTTCAGCTAGCCATAATGATCAAATTTAGTAATCGCAAAATTAAAGTTTGACTTTAAACGTAAATTTTTGGTGTATCGCTTGTTATTCTATACTTATTTAGTGTATTGCCTAAATATTTAATCTTTTACGGAAATAAACTGCAAAAATTAAGAAGTTAAATGATTTTTTTTCCTATATTTTAAGGAAGAATTTCTGCGCAGGAGGTTGTAAATTTAGGAATAAGCATTGTTCTTCTAATGAGTACATATATACTATATAAAACTAATTTTATCGAAATATATAAATGAAAAACATGGTTGGAAGGTGATTTGGGCGCAAAAATTTCGGAGTTAATATTTAAGCTAAGTTCAATTTATCAATAACTATGAAGTCGATTAAGAATTAAAATTTCGTACAAGTGATATATTTTACAAACAAATGTTTCATTAGGACGATAATCATCACTTAGGGCATACTACTAACGATGGTTAAGAGAATTACTCAGGCAGCAGGTTCCTCAGATGAATATTCAAGGCTCAGCGTGGGGTCTGATTGTAGAGTGATAGTGGTCTGACGACCTCACCGCAGCCATCTCTGGATAATTAAATCAGCAATGTTGGCTAAGTCAAACCTGAAGCACTTGCTGATTACTTGCCATATTCTTGCGCATTCATTCTGAGCAAATATTTTTCAACCAACGAGGAATACTTTCTAGTCATTGTTTCAAAAATTAAAAGTTGGTCGTTGAATGAGGAGATCACTGATAAGACATTTCTTTAATATGTGTTGAAATATATACTCGATTATAACTTCCGGTCGATCTACTTACGGATTCAATCACTTTATTTAGTAGTCTCTGAAGGATATCTCCTCTACTAACGACATCATATTTTTCCGATTTATAAATTTAGGCCCAAAGTAGATTATAATATTGCAATGGAAATAGTATCCTTATACAAATGTAATGACATCATATTGAGTAAGTAAATAGAATAAATACCTTATTATTATTCTTAAAGCAGCCTTTTCTTTAATAAACTTTTGGGAGAACGAAAAATTCATCAATGTTACGGTAATTAAAAGTGGATAACTATGCAAGGAGACCACTGTTATAGTGTGTTCAAACAAACCTATTACAAGGCATACATAAAAATATACTTATGCTGAATGTTATTTCCCAAGAATTACTGTAATTTTATACAGTGTGTTTGGAAGAACACCTTTCTAATAAGGACGTAATATTACTATTTAGAAAGTCACGTTCAAAGTACTTTATAATAATGCAATTATAGTGTTACTCTAATCTAAGTGTAATAACTTTATATATACCGAAGTAAATACCACAAGTTTAGTTTATTACTGACGAGGAATAAATCGAGAATAAAAATTGTTTTCAGGTATTTTCACTGCTAAGTGATCATACTAATTTTTCTTCGGGTGTTACTATTTTCTGGTTGTTGCGGGTGTGCTTTTTCAGTGCGCTGGGTCTGTCTAGTGACGTAGTTACTACTTGCTCTTGTACCGAATAGACGGAAAACGTGGGGTTGTAGATCTCCGAGGTAGTAGTAAGACTCGATATTGCAAACTTTACTAATAAGTTTTACTGTAACAAATGAAACTTAAAAGAACCACTTTAGATGCTAAAATTAAATATGACTTACCACATTGATGCTAAGGTAGAGTGATAATGAACTAGGTACAAAATTATAGCCCAGGTGCTTCCAATGTTCTGTGGAGTTTTGCTTAAATACTTAATCACACTAAAAAATAACTTTATGGTAGCCCTGGTACTTCCAATGTTCTGTGGAATTTTGCTTAAATACTTAATCACACAAAAAACATAAATTTGTGGTAGCCCTGGTACTTCTAATGTTCTGTGAAATTTTGCCTACGTACTTAATCACACAAAAACATAACTTTGTGGTAAGCCCTGGTACTTTCAATGTTCTGTGAAATTTTTCCTACGTACTTAACCACAAAAAACATAACTTTGTGGTAGCCCTGGTACTTCCAATGATCTGTGAAATTTTGCCTACGTACTTAACCACACAAAAAACATAACTTTGTGGTAGCCGTGGCACTTCCAATGTTCTGTGAAATTTTGCCTACGTACTTAATCACACAAAAACATAACTTTGTGGTAGCCCTGGTACTTTCAATGTTCTGTGAAATTTTTCCTACGTACTTAACCACAAAAAACATAACTTTGTGGTAGCCCTGGTACTTCCAATGTTCTGTGAAATTTTGCCTACGTACTTAACCACACAAAAAACATAACTTTGTGGTAGCCCTGGTACTTCCAATGTTCTGTGAAATTTTGCCTACGTACTTAATCACACAAAAAACATAACTTTGTGGTAGCCCTGGTACTTCCAATGTTCTGTGAAATTTTGCCTACGTACTTAATCACACAAAAAAACATAACTTTGTGGTAGCCCTGGTACTTCCAATGTTCTGTGAAATTTTGCCTACGTACTTAATCACTTAATACAACTTTAAATTAATTCCCTTTACGTTGATGTCGACTTACACGGGCGGCGTCAGCATCATTCCTAGACATTGCAGTTGTATTCACAAAAAGGAACATTGGGTCAAAGTAGTCTTAAAATAAGAATCACTCTAGGACTCAAGAACTCGAATAAAACAAAATCACGACGATATTAGCCATTTATCGAAACAAATTATAATCACGACAACGTGGTCTCGTCAGAAGCATATCACCACAATTTATACCTGTATCAATGTAACAAATAACACACCTTCACAGATAAGTTACTTTACCATTTACAAATTTACTTTCAAATACAATCAAAATGCATTTCTCGCATGAACGGGCTAGCTTATAATACAAAAATGTAAATGTTAGTAATGATCAAGGCGCGCGAGCTGGTAACCGGTGAGCTGTCGAACGGCTACAACATTCAATAGAGAATATATTGCTACGCTTGCCAATTTGGTTTGGTTTTGTTATTCCACTAAGAATTTTGTTCCAAGAACATTACAGACAAATACCACTAACCAAGTAATGAGTAACAGAGTGGCGAAAATATAAGTATATTTTCTATTTGTTTGTCTGCTTATGGTAATGACTAAATGGTTTTTACAATAGTTTATATGCGAATCATCAAAACAAACTGTTCTATTTTTGTAATATCAACGATGGAAAATGTCCATAGATATGAATTTGTTATTCTTTCAGATTAAACACGACAAGTAGGGACTTGTTAACTTTTTTCAAAAAGTGCACTGATCCTAGTTAAAGATGACTAATCTCTTTATGTTGCACCATAAAAACATTGTCTTTGTTAATGTAATGTTTTTTATACCAACTATTTTGCAGGCAAGCAAATATTTCAACATGTTTTAAATTACTGCATTCATTTTAAATGATCAGTTCAAAGTTTTCTGTTTCGAATTGAGTTAACCTTAATGTATTTATGCCAATAAAATACTATTTTCCATTTAGAACAAATCTTATTACTCTTAAACTTTTATTTTAATTTATCTCAAACAAATTCAGGCACGATTTAACCAATAGTAACAAAGATATTTACGACTCAAAAGATTATTTACGATACTTTGTTTTACTTAAAAATAAAAGACCATTAAAATCTCCAGGAACAAATTTATTTATTTTTAATGAGTGTAGAAAACATTTATTATAGAGGTGAGAACCACATTGCATTTTATAAGCACTTAACTTGGTTTTTCATGAAATTAACGGAGACATTTCCTCAAACTAAAAACAAGTGATCATTAGCAGTAATAGTTATGGTGTAGGTATATTTGATATAATGGTATAAAAAGGGTTAAAATTGAACCAATATTTTTTCAGGTCTTAGCTTCACACACTAAAACTACCATAACACTCATAATGTAAAACCATCGTCAGCTAACCATAAATATGCCCTTCAGCTTGCGAATTTACTTACTTTGTCTAGTTTTCTAACTGCAATATGTGTATTACTTATATTTCTGACAGTTAGTTGTAAGTGTACCAAGCTAGGAACAATTATCTAAGAAATGAATTATCGCTACATATTTTCTACTTCTTTAAGACGGTCCCATTTTGACCTTCACGAATTCTAGCATAGCTGACAATGGATTATTTCATAGAGGTATTTTCCTGTATTGATTTAGAAATCCAAGTTATGTGCTTATATAGTTTTAACTAGTTCATTATTCCTAGAATATTACCTTTAGAAGGCAAACAAAGTTCACTAAAGGATCTCAGAATAAGCAGTGTTGAAATTTCAGTATTCCGAAAGCTAACCGAATCAGAAAGTAAGCAGGCCTACCTCTGCTAATTAATTGAAACTGATTTTAAGGCTGATATGATGCAGCCAATCTTCTCTGAGTGTTCCTCAACTCAGTCGTTTCAACCTCATTCCATTTATCTGGAACTCATTGACAAATCTAACAATGGACTCCTCGTAGAGTCACCTTATCAGTACTAAAGTAAAACTATTAGACCAAGACCACCAAGAGAGTACATATATGTTCCTTGAATTAAATTTAGATTAAGGCAGTCAAGCAGCGTTATAATTTAGCAATTGTATCAAAATATTTGGCTGAGCGTTAGCGAAGCCTATCACTAGTGGTACTTGAAAAATGTTATTCCCTCATTTTCGTCTGTTTATCTGATTGCCTGTCTGTCTGTCTGTCTGTCCGGATGATATCTCAAAAATGAACTGACATATAGAATTGAAATTGTGCATAAGGCATAATTTATGTACTGAGTAACAATGGTAGTACATGTCACTCTATGGGGTTTAGCAGAGTGCTAGCGAATGTTCTTCCGTTGGTCCTTGGTTGTAGATAATTTGTTATATTCATGTCAATAGATTAAAATTATAGAATAATAATATCAGTTTTGTTGTATGTGTATTGGAGGTATTTGTAGTGATGTACATTTTTCCAGTACTAATGATGTGAAAGACATATTTATATTATTTACAATAATACATTTACAATAAGGTTGTTAAGTTACTGAGCTATTCGAGGTAATAAATAGACATTGGCGGAAATATCAATCTACACAAGACGTTTCTTAATTGTTTAGAGGTTAATGATGAGATTGATAATTAATTGATGACAATTTTTAGTGTAAGCCAATTAATAAAATATTTCTGTTTATTATTACTAAAAATACATGAACATTATTATAATTCCCTTCCATTTAACACTAATTTTAAATAGTAAGTATTAAGAACTAATACATTTTCAGAATAGATACATTTAGGTTAATTTAATCACAAATAATTAAAAAAACTTCGGCTCAGAATTAACTGAAATTAGAGATACAATTCCATTATTAATATAAAACAAACATGCGACCTGTGAAATTGATTAAATACTCACTCTGTAATAACGTTCGCAGGCGGAAACAGTTTTGTATATTTTGAGGTGAAATAAATGATAACTGCACTCTCCGGTCAGAGGAGTTTCCGACGTCAGTTGACCGGTAATTCACAGCTCACTGAACCGCGCACGCGGTCTCCCTAATGGTTTGTCAGTCCGCGTGAAAGACTTACTTTACTGTTCTGTCACATAGTTATCGGCAGTTATTTGCATTCACGGTGATATGTGAAGTTTGCATCGAATTTTATTTATTTTTTTGTATCAACTAATTCAATATCACATAAACCTTTTTATTGCAAGGTAGATATATAACAGAGAGATATATAACAGTAGAAATATAACGAGGTTTTCATAATAATGACAAGGCCTTGGAATCTACATTGATGTGTGGATGTGTGCGTTTTCTGTAAAAAAACTTCGATTTATAAGTTGGTGAATTACTCGTACTTTTATCATTTTTTAAATACCAGTAAATCACAGCCCACTGAACCGTACACGCGGTTTCTAATGGTTTGTCAGTCCACGTGGAACTCTTATTCTACCATATTAACACAACCGTTAGACAGTTTGTTACTTGTTTTTCTCACTGCTTGTAGAGTTCGTATTGCTGTTTTTTAGGCTCTCAGTCACAATCTACTTTTATATCTATTCAAATATTCGCAACTTACACTAAAAACAGTATAAACTATCTTGTCTCTCACAAAACCGCACATTAAAAATTAATCATTTTACTATAAATTTAATAAAGTTGCTTAGTACAACCTAGATACTGCTTAATTCAGTGAAATTTAAAGTAATGATGTAAGGTAGTTCATACTAGTGATGATAATTTTATTTTTTTCAATTTTCTGAGTTTTTGAAGTCCACAGAAGGTTTATATACGTATATAGGCATGAAATTGACCAAATACCTATAATGTAAATAGATACAATGATTTTGACATACACTGCAGAGTTGGTATGTTTAATTATTGGCTATAAAACATTGCACAAGATCATAGTATGATAAATATCAAATTGTAATCCTATTATTATTTATATTATTCATTTTTGTTCTCTCTCAAGCATTATATTTTGTCTTTAATTAGCATGGAACCCATTTTAACTTAGGTCAAAATTGGTAAATTGAATGGACAATTACATGTTTATTATTCTTACAGAAATTATTACATTCCGATAACTCTTTTCACTTTGTGTGTATACCCTTGCCTGTTCAGTTGCAAAAATTAGCTTCAATTGCATGTAATTATTATTAAGGGGAAATCTAAACTTAATAGAAAGAAACCTTGCTATACTGATGAAAACACTGTATCGATGTCCCCAGACAGAACTGTTAGTTATATTATGACGAAGAGAAATAAATCACAACCGCTCAGTCCGGTTAAGAGTTTCCGACGTCAGTTGACCGGTAATTCACAGCTCACTGAACCGCGCACGCGGTCTCTCTAATGGTTCATCAGTCCACGTGGTAGACCGGTTCAATTCTTTCCTAACATGTTCATTAGTAGTATTTGTTAACTTTCGTACAAATCTCATAAAATCTATTTGAATACAATAAAACGCAAGGTGTAGAAATGTTAAGGAATTGTAAGGAAGAAAGCTTTTTGCCCTTTAAAAAAACTATCAAGGATTTAATCGTGTAAACTTTTACAGTGTCATTATTTAGACTAAAAAATTACCATTGGTGTAATAAAAAAGATGAGGATTTTTAAAATTCAAAGTTTAATTAATGAGTCTTGGAATTCTTTTTTTCCAACTACTGTACTGTGTGATATACAATTTTTATACACAAACTACGTCTTTAATCAATTAAATATGTCTAAATGTTTAACTGAGAAGTCAGACTTGACCCTGATCTTTCATGAATTGTGACATTTTGGTAATTAAGCGTTTAATTAAAAAATTTATTCAAAATTCACAAAAATTATCGTATTTTTAGTTCATTCATTGATGATAATTATAGGAACACCAATAGTCGTCAGTTATGAATGTACTTTTCTGAGCTAGACATTTCAATTTATAATCGCATTAGGTTAACGAAACATAACCTAGCGTTCTCATACATTTTCATGGGGTTATCACCAAACACCTAACCATTGCTGTTTCTAAAATTAGGAAGATCAATGTCAAGACTATTCGGACCATACGACCTTTTAACAACAAAGCTACATTGATCTGAACAATTCCGTTATTGAAGGTGGATGTAGAGTTTCTTACATGTAGCGATTGAGCTATGCAGAATTTATTACCTTTGTGAATAATCGAGACGTTTGCTGATCTTGCTGAAACAGACGTGCAAAAGGAGCCTTTATAAGGCAATAAGCACTTGCAGCTCATCACTTTGTAGTAGTAGACTTCTTGTTTTTGGACAGTTCATACTGAGAAACGTAATTTCCTTATTTTAGGTACACTTCGTAGAGGATAAGAAATGAGAAAATCATGTCTGAAGAGACAACATAAAGAAAGTAATATGAGAAAAGAGAGAGATTGAATTGTTTTTTAAAGCATTGTTCCGCTTGGGATTTACATAAAACATGTAACTAGACACTCATTTTCTGTATCTATTTCAGGCTTTATGAACAGTTACCATACAATACACAAGTATAACTGATTATATTATAAAGTCATACATACCCAGTAGGCTACTTTGAAGTTAAACTCAATTTCTCCAAGTCTTACATTTCATTTACACTTTGATAATATAAATTGTAAGAGACATACGCAGACCAGAGGCAACTTATGGAAACGACACGTTTCTTTTGAATAAATTAGAGTTTCTTCCTCTGTGTTGTATTACTAAATACTATTATTCCTTTTTTATTGCCATAAAAAGTTCATAATTATATGTAAGGCTTCTAACCCTAATGCTAAAGAATGGTTAATGTCTTGTGAAGTTTGTGTAAGCTAGCGTCCTCTAAGATGAAAATTTCACATACACAAATGTCTGACATGTTTGTGAATTTTATTATTATTATGATCCATGCATCATTGGAATTCCTCCTTGAAATTAAACAATCTACTTGAATATCTAAAAATATATATCGCAGGTTAACGTTTAGATAATTTAAACTAGTTTTAACCATTCACTATCATACAAGAAAAACTAGGTTATGCACAGTATATTTAGCTTAGAATTTTAAACTACTGGAAAAACAGAGTTTTTCAGATGTATTAGCTTCTTTTTGTTCGTATAGACAAGAAGCTGATAAATTTCAATTAGTCCTAAAATTTTCTTTGGGCTGCTTTAATCCTCAAAGCATTTGTCGTCCATTTTGTAACATAACGATGGAAAATAAAAAAAACAAAATCATATTATCTTTTCAAAATTTCCATCGTCAATAGCTAACTTTAAACGAAGGAATGTCTACTAAATCGTGATTTCGTAAATTAGGTGAGAAGCTACGAGATAATATTCTGCATGTTTATGCATTAATTTTACAATACTTTTATATTATTCGGGAGGTAAACGTTCCAAAATGTAAAGTTTTGTAAAACATACTGTCATGGTCTGCCAATTTAAAACTTTGATAATACACACTTGATTTGTGGGTTGTTGTTTTCCACTAATATGGATCGGAAGAAAGTTTTTGTAAATAGTTCCTTAGTGTAAAAACCATGTAATTTGTATTTTATTTATTTGTTGGTTATTGGAATAAATATTGTACGCTTTAAAATATTTCCGAGAATAACGTTATTTTTATCGTTATCAAACGTTAAGCGCTGAAACACAGAGTGTTACCATATAATATGAAGAAGTAAGCTATGCAGATTGACCCTTACAATAGAGTAATGTCATTTACGTACACAAAGAACAGAATAGGTCCGAGAATTCATCTTTGTCGCACTCCATATCGCAAATATATGTGGCTTAATAATGAATTTGAGGCAATAATCCGCTGCAAATGTCTATAAGGTGTGTGTAGAAATTTTATGGTAGTTATAGATAGTTATACATCGTTAAATTTGAGCCCGAGGGTAACAAATATTCTCACTTTCTGTTTCAGGTGAGGCGTAGTGTTAAGAACGGTTTTGAGTGTAGTTAAACCCCGGAAGCTGTAATTAAAAGTCGGTTGTAGGGTCTTCCTTTGTCCGCTCGCTTCTGAAGTTGTTGTATAGGGAGTGAGAAAGGGTCAAACGTTTTCCCCTTAAAAACACTCCAGTTTTCTTAAGAAATTTTAAGAGTTGAAAGTGACACTAAGTACCTTATTATTAACTGTTAATACAAATAAATTGTTAATACATATGTATATAAATATCTTTTATTATTAACGTTTAATGAGATTACACAAAATTATTTTTGTTTTTCGTAACGTAACTCGCCGTTCAATCTTTCATACATTTAGAAACAGTTTTGAATAAATTTGGGACTTGCGACACCTGACAACTTCTAAATTCATTTCCGTAATTCATTTTATTATGTAATCAGATTGGAAATTACACTAAGCTTCTTTAAATTTACGTTAAAATTTAATTTTATATCCTGTCACAGATTTCTCAAATGATTATTGAGTTCCAAACTTAGATTGTGCAACATACCACGTGAAGGAATAATTATTATTTAAAACTCATATTTAAATAGTCAAATTACAGTCAAATAAGCGGAATATATTAGTAATACATTTTTTCATATGCATTAAAAATATGTCAGTATTTAAGTAATGTACCATAAAATTTGTATTAAATACACAAAAGTATTACATCCAGGCTAGAATAAGCAGAGGCTGGCAAAGTACTAAGTATTATTCACGTAGTTGTATTTGTGGATAAATAAAATACTTACTGCTGTGTCTGGGAAACAAACAGGTCTGCATTACCTTTAAATATTTATGAAGAGCTGCATAGACTCAGTTTACATTGTACTTTTTACTACCTTAAGAGCATTATTCTTAGGGTATACTCACTGACACATTAAACATTAGCTGTACATACTTGTGTGGCGTAGTGTTAATACAAGGTAGTACACTAATATATTCCTCACAGCAACATCACTAATGCAAGACCAAGTACTCTATTAAGTGTCACATCTATTCTAAAATACAGTGGAGTTGTAGAGACAGAACTGTTTGTGGCAGTCTGGGTGAAGAGATGTTTTTAGTGTTAACATATCCCTCACAAAAATAATACTGATGCAGGACCATGTACTCTATTAAGTGTCAGATCTATTCTAAAGTACAGTGGAGTTGTAGAGACAGAACTGTTTGTGGCAGTCTGGGTGAAGAGATGGTTTTAGTGTTAACATATCCCTCACAAAAATAATACTGATGCAGGACCATGTACTCTATTAAGTGTCAGATCTATTCTAAAGTGCAGTAGAGTCGGAGAGACAGAACTGTTTGTGGCAGACTGGGTGGCGAGATGGGTTTGACACTAACAAAGTTCTCCCGCAACAACCATGTTGTAGGTAGAATGTTCTGTGTCAGATCCAGTCTACATTACAACAGAGTTGTAGACGTAGAACTGTTTGTGGTATTCTGAGTGGGGAATGGAGCTTGAACAAACTTTGCAGCCAAACATCTGCGAAATCTTTTGTTGAATTTGTTGCTTCTTTTAAAATGTTCCTATTCTAAATATTCTTTATTTTGTATTGCTGTGTTTTTATCACTTCTTTTTTTGAGAACTTTTCTTTATTTTTCAATGTAATGCTTTACTTTTGTAATAATACATCAAACCAATACATTTGAAATATACCAATTTATTTAAAGAAAAAAATCATTGATCACGAACTACAGAAAATATTTACTTTTTGTTCGCCAATATGCTACTTACATTATGGATTAACTTTTTCTACTCAATTGCTTCAAACCAGATTACATGCAGTACAGATTTATTCACAAATGGTATCCAGGACGGTTCTAACCATGTATCCGTGTAATGTAAATTACAACCTAATGTTACAAAGAGGTCTCTTGGGCATTTTTTATTTTGTTACCATTGACGTTACATCCAAGAATATTTATATTACATTCTGACATTTTATTAGTGTCACATACGTAAACATAAATAAAGATAGATGGCTAGGAATAGTAGGCAGGAATTCCATTAACCAGAAATGCAGATTGTAACAAATATTCAGATATACATCTCATCATAAGAGCATTATCACAGTTCAATGTACATTATTATTTCATTGCTTGAGCTTTAACTAAAACTATCTCTATACGGGCTTAAAACCTTTGATTTCTGTCTGTCTGCCCATATGATATCTCGAGAAAAAACTGCCTTTAGCCTTAAGGTTTGGTATGAAACTACAATTCTATATAACACACTGACTTTTATCATAGTGCATGTAATTCCATACCATTTGGCTTAGCGTCAACGAACAGTTATATTACTCTCATGGGTAACTATGATTACAATTGAAAACTGTAGAATAAGTAAACTGAGCAAACAAATAAACAAATCTGTTTTAACACGTGGCATAAACACCCCAACATAACAAAAATAATCACTTGGTGTTTAAATGAAGGGCTTATAAGCCAAGGGGTACAAGTCCAAAAAACTTGTTTCTGAGAAAATCATGGTTAAATTCAGTGTTAAAAAAAAAATTATTACCATTGTGGTAGATCTACAAAAATATTTTTTAGTGTTTGATTATGTAACTGAAAAGTTTATTCATGCTTGTTTTACATTTTTAAATGCTTTGGGTGTAAAGTTATTATTAAATTAAAAGTTTAAGTCATGACTTGTACCCCTTGACCACAAACTAAATAGATGGTTTAAAGAACATGGAATGAATAAAACTAGTGTAAGTAAGAAAGTTTTGTTTTATTGATACAAAGTAATAATTTATTTTGTTTTCCTCTTCTGAATAGTCACGATATATAACAACCAGAGTGTTTTTTTACTTAGTCAGAGTCTGTTTCATAACAATTCCCACCATTTTTCTATAGAGTCTGCTCCTTCATCGTTTGGCTCTGATACTTGAGGCTGTGGCACTTCAACTTGTATAGTTTGACTCCTGGTTTTAGCACGGGGGTTTCCTTCATAGTCCAGTTTTTTTGTAAAACTCATGATGGATAGGAGGAACGTAGGGGTAGAAGTTCTTGAAGGTCTTTGTACTTGGAAGCTTTAATTTTTTTCCTTTTCTTGTTTTGGTTCTAGTAAGGGTAGTTCAGTGGGAGTTCTACCAGATGACTTTGCTTTCATGTCATAGGTTGAGAATGGCATAGAATCATTAAAAGTTGTTTTATTAAAACAATGTCCATGGTACGTCTTTTCTGTATTGAAGCCACTGCATTTGTCTGATTCCAACAACAGATCTTTTAAAAAGATGTTGTACCCCTTCAAGTGTAATGAACTCTTCCTCTTCCATACATTTTACCATGAACCTTTTGCAACTTTTAGCAATGATTCCAGCCCAGTGGTCAGGAACAAACACAGATGTATTCGTGTTTCTTTTAGCTAACTCTATAGTTCCAAAATCACGATCACAGTTGTTGTACGAGTGGCCTGGCAGCAAAAAACTTGTGGTCGACTACTTCAACTTTGGTTTTTTGAACAACATACAGCCAAAATTTAACTACATAATGACTTTTGTTTTGTCCCCCACAGTTATCACTAAATAATGTTAAATAATTAACGGTGGGGGGCAGTGCCTTCACGTACTGAAACATGCATGACATAATTTCCTCACAACCTCTTGACGCTTGTGGTTAGGACCAAAGAGGTTAGGATCACTTCCATCAGAAGAACAATTGTCTGCCATTTCTTTCTATCTAGTTGTCTATTATCCAAATATTAACACAATATTACAAAAATGAATTCTCATTTCATTAATATTAACAATAAGCAATATAATTGTTATTAACAATATTTAATAATAACAATAATAAGCTCTTCCCACCACAGTAAACTTCACTGACAGACAGAGTAATGAAAACAACAATGTGCCATGCAGCTGTTTCAAACCTCCTGCTCAGTAGTCAAGGGGGTACATGTGACTTGTATCTCTTGACCACTCATCAAAATAATGTTATTGTTCAGTAGTCAAGGGTATTCACTGCTAGAGCTCAGCACCTGATGGTGACTGACTTATACCTCTTGGCCACCAACTTTTTATTATATTTAGCTACAAGAATCTGTGTCTAACTCATTTCACCAAAAAAATGGACTTGTACCCCTTGTCTTCTAACCCCCTTCAAATCTTTATTATTCATTGGTGTGAAACTCGGAAATACGCAAAAATGTGTGTTCTATATGTACACTTAATTTGGCAGGAAAAATTATATGTAATTAGAAAAAAATTAGTTCTATTTCGGTGCATGTTAGAACTTAACTGAAAAAGAGGACTTTTAAGTCCTCACTTCGAAAATACAGAAATGATTCATCCCATGTTTAATTACTGGATCTGGCTTTGCGTCATTGAATACTCTCAATCATCAGGGTTACAAATTTTCTCATGTGTATGCCGGAGGATGTAAACATTTATTTTCCTTATTAATTCTGTATCTTTCCACAGGTCGTCTCGATATTAAAATGAGCATTATTAAAATGATTTTAAATTTTCCATGAAACATTGCAAAACCTGTTACACGATACGTGGTATTAAGTACTTTTAACCTGTATTATTTAAAATTATATGCTTTTTAAACTTAAACTATAACAATTATCAAATAAACCTGTTGCAACCACATCTTGTGGATTAATAATGTGAAGCAAAAGTGCGGACAAAAGATTGTAATATAAAATATCGATAATGGTACACATGTAAGAAATTTTATTTATTTTTCTATTATTATTTTTCTACATCTTGAAATTTTATTAGTTTATTGTCAACTACAGTTAGGCAAGACAAGAATGAATTCAATTAAACAAGCTCTGTCTCCAAAAACTGGAACACTAATTTGATGCATTTCGTCGTTTTAGTGAACTCTACATTGACTTTTGTAACAAGAATGCAAAACAATATTGTAATAGGTTTATAATCGTGTAGCTTAGTAAAATTTTAATTAAAAAATTCTTCTCAAATGTTACTTTGTATTACAAAAACACGTTATAATACACTAAAATTTTATGGTTTCTACTGAAAACATAAATTGTTTCAAACCTATATTTGTTTACAGTTCGTTAGAAACTAAGGTTAGATGCTGTGAAATCTCTGCTTCATATTTCAGTTTTGCGGTGAGATGTTGTGTTTTAAAAACTGTTCCGAGAACGGTTAAACCCCGGAAGCTGTAATTAAAAGTCGGTTTGAGGGTCTGCCTTTGTCCGCTCGCTTCTGAAGTTCACGTATAAAGAGCGAGGGAGGGTCGAACGTTTCCTTCTTGACAATAAGCCGCTTCCTGTGAAATTTGGCAGAGTTGAAAGGGATACGAAATAAACTTGTTAGTAATATTAGTGAATTTTAGCTAATTAAAGTAGCTAGTGCAGTATTTGGCTGGTTTGGTTCCGCGAGTTTGGTTCGGATTGGTTTACTTTTTTATCCGAATTTTTTACCATTTTTAAGCAATTTTTGCCGGATTGTGCAACTGATGTATCTTATGACGTAATTAGCCTTTTATGTTTGGAAAATTCGGACTACGCTTAGAAAGTTTTTGGACCTTTTCTGTAAAAACTACTTGATTTCTAGTTATTATTGGGTAATTGATTACAAATCACTTTTAATTACAGGTTACTGTTTAAATTTATATTCTTCTTAAATGTCTTAAAAACGTATTATTTATAATCATATTTAAAAGTATCTCCCAAGTTGCATCTCCATTCTCATGTATGTAATCAGATGTTCTGACTAATTGACTGATAGATTTATCAACGCCCAGCAAAATCCATGAAAGATGCAGTCGTGATATTTGGTAAAAATATGTCAAATAGACAGACATAATTATTATCTAACCTCTAATATAGACTCAAAGATTGTTATAAAAGACTGATTTAAAGACAGAATTAGGCCTCTCAGACCGCATATGTGAATATATTTTCTTGTTCGGGCCAACAAAGGAAAGTCAAAGGTGCAAGAGAAAATCTTCGTCCGGAAAGAAATGATCTCATGAAATAAGGGTCGAAATTTGAAAGATCTATGACCAAAGTAGTCTTCTCAGATCTACGTATCTATGAGCTTTTCAATCGAATATGGTGGAATAATGGAGAGAGAGTACAACTATTTTACTGGTATTAATAAAACTCCATGGCCCATAGTAATAAAAATGTATCAGGAGAGTATCAATCTCGGGAGTGTTAAGAATGTCAGTTAAAAAGGCTATGCCAATGGAGTCTATGTTTATGGTCGGAATCGTGTTTGACGCCATGGGTAACTGCTATTCATTATATAGTGAGTATATCATATACTTATACATCATGGACAATGTTACAAATTATTTATAATAATAATATTGTTTTTAACAATATTTTCTGGTAGTCAAAAATACGATAAAATATTTATGAACGACGACTAATACAAATATACAAATACATTTGCAAATATTATTAACTGTAATCGTGTGTACATTGGTTCTACGAAAAAAAATTAAATACAGTCGAAAATACAGCAGAAGCTTAAGAAATGTGGAGGTGTAGCTAACTGTAGTCGCGGTATATGTTTAATAAAAGTACAACCTGCAGTGTCTGAGAAACGAACAAGTCTGCATTATCTTTAAATATTTATGAACAGCTGCACAGATTTAGTTCTAATTGCACTTTTATTACTATAAGAGCGATATTCTTTATGTTGGCCTACTCAGAATAAATTAAAATGATCCTAGTCTCTAATGTGTTGTCGAATGTTGTTATGTTATTACAGTTTGCATCTCAAAAGTTAGCTCAAGCCCAATAAAGTGTTGAACAATGCCTATATCATTGGCGTCTACCCTCAATAACAAAATATCTTACAAAGAGATATTCAAAAAATTTGCGATATATTTACACATGAAATAAAACTTGTCAAAACTTTTATTATAATATATATATATATATATATATATATATATATATATATATATATAAAATATTAAAATACTTACTTCACTATTGTTCTATATCAATATTTTTTTTCCTTTTTTTAATTCCTGTGTACTATTCTATTTCCATATGAAGATTTTAAAAAAGGAATAAAAAAATTATTTAAAATACTATATGAAAAAATATATCTACTTCGCCTATACTAATATGTTCATACATAATAATATATTTCACAACTAGGTGATCTTAGTCCGTTCGTAACTTTCTAAAAGAAATTTGTCTTTAAATCACCAGTCGGATTTTCCTGCAAACAAACAAAATAAATCGACTATTGAAGTAAATTCTTATAAATGTTACTTAAATACATGACTAATAATAATAACTCAAGATCTAATACTGCATAAAGATTTCTCACAAATAAAACAACCTAAATCCGGAAAGTCAACGAAAATAAAACTTATGAACACTTATGAAACTTATGAATAAAAAACTGAACTTCGCTTTTGGCACACTGGCAGACTGAGTGCTGGTATGGGTTTTGAGATCACCACAGTCTTTCCAGCATCAGGAATGGTGAATTAAAGTTAAGAAGTGTTATATCCATTCTACAGAATAGATTTTAGGAACTTTTAGTGAAACCGTGGTGGAAGTAGTGTGTTATGTAAAAAATGAGGTGTACACGCAACATTTTTTTTGTGAAAGGTTGAGTGCAGATAGAGGTTTGGCATCAATAGAGTTCTTTCTACAACTGTGCTAGACATAGTGTGTTGTGTGTCAGATTCAGTCTACAGTACAGCTGAGTTGTAGACGCAAAACTGTTTGAGTCAGTTTGAATGGTGATATGAGTCTGGCATCCAACAGAGTTCTCCCCACAGTAACAGTGGAGGATTTAGTGTGTTGTGTGTTAGATTCAGTGTACAGTACAGCCGAGTTGTAGACGCAAAACTGTTTGAGTCAGTTTGAATGGTGATATGAGTCTGGCATCCAACAGAGTTCTCCCCACAGTAACAGTGGAGGATTTAGTGTGTTGTGTGTTAGATTCAGTCTACAGTACAGCCGAGTTGTAGACGCAAAACTGTTTGAGTCTGCTTGAATGGTGATATGAGTCTGGCATCCAACAGAGTTCTCCCCACAGTAACAATGGAGGATTTAGTGTGTTGTGTGTTAGATTCAGTGTACAGTACAGCCGAGTTGTAGACGCAAAACTGTTTGAGTCTGTTTGAATGGTGATATGAGTCTGGCATCCAACAGAGTTCTCCCCACAGTAACAATGGAGGATTTAGTGTGTTGTGTGTTAGATTCAGTGTACAGTACAGCCGAGTTGTAGACGCAAAACTGTTTGAGTCTGTTTGAATGGTGATATGAGTCTGGCATCCAACAGAGTTCTCCCCACAGTAACAGTGGAGGATTTAGTGTGTTGTGTGTTAGATTCAGTCTACAGTACAGCCGAGTTGTAGACGCAAAACTGTTTGAGTCAGTTTGAATGGTGATATGAGTCTGGCATCCAACAGAGTTCTCCCCACAGTAACAATGGAGGATTTAGTGTGTTGTGTGTTGTTAGATTCAGTGTACAGTACAGCCGAGTTGTAGACGCAAAACTGTTTGAGTCTGTTTGAATGGTGATATGAGTCTGGCATCCAACAGAGTTCTCCCCACAGTAACAATGGAGGATTTAGTGTGTTGTGTGTTAGATTCAGTCTACAGTACAGCCGAGTTGTAGACGCAAAACTGTTTGAGTCTGTTTGAATGGTGATATGAGTCTGGCATCCAACAGAGTTCTCCCCACAGTAACAATGGAGGATTTAGTGTGTTGGGTGATAGATTCAGTGTACAGTACAGCCGAGTTGTAGACGCAAAACTGTTTGAGTCTGTTTGAATGGTGATATGAGTCTGGCATCCAACAGAGTTCTCCCCACAGTAACAATGGAGGATTTAGTGTGTTGGGTGATAGATTCAGTCTACAGTACAGCCGAGTTGTAGACGCAAAACTGTTTGAGTCTGTTTGAATGGTGATATGAGTCTGGCATCCAACAGAGTTCTCCCCACAGTAACAATGGAGGATTTAGTGTGTTGGGTGATAGATTCAGTCTACAGTACAGCCGAGTTGTAGACGCAAAACTGTTTGAGTCTGTTTGAATGGTGATATGAGTCTGGCATCCAACAGAGTTCTCCCCACAGTAACAATGGAGGATTTAGTGTGTTGGGTGATAGATTCAGTCTACAGTACAGCCGAGTTGTAGACGCAAAACTGTTTGAGTCTGTTTGAATGGTGATATGAGTCTGGCATCCAACAGAGTTCTCCCCACAGTAACAATGGAGGATTTAGTGTGTTGGGTGATAGATTCAGTCTACAGTACAGCCGAGTTGTAGACGCAAAACTGTTTGAGTCTGTTTGAATGGTGATATGAGTCTGGCATCCAACAGAGTTCTCCCCACAGTAACAATGGAGGATTTAGTGTGTTGGGTGGTAGATTCAGTCTACAGTACAGCCGAGTTGTAGACGCAAAACTGTTTGAGTCTGTTTGAATGGTGATATGAGTCTGGCATCCAACAGAGTTCTCCCCACAGTAACAATGGAGGATTTAGTGTGTTGGGTGATAGATTCAGTCTACAGTACAGCCGAGTTGTAGACGCAAAACTGTTTGAGTCTGTTTGAATGGTGATATGAGTCTGGCATCCAACAGAGTTCTCCCCACAGTAACATGGAGGATTTAGTGTGTTGGGTGATAGATTCAGTCTACAGTACAGCCGAGTTGCAGACGCAAAACTGTTTGTGGCAGCCTGAATAGTGAGACTGGAACTAACTTTGCAACCTTATGATACAAACGTCTGTCAAAGCTTTTCTACTGTGTAATCTTATTTATATTTGTTAATTATAAATGTAAGTTGGTGGCCAACCGATATATTACAATGGAAATAAGAAAATAACAATCCAATTATATAAATTGCACTAATGAGCGTGAAATCCACGAGTTGTATACAATAGATTATTGAAAATTCCAATGCTAATATAAACCTTAATGACTGTAGTAATTATGACACTGAACGTTTCTGTGTTCTTTTCATAGTTCATTTAGTCTTATGTTAAAATCTGCTGATAATATAATGCTATACATACCTGTTATGATCACAGCGAGATTGAATCCAACATTTGTAAGAAGTGTCGTAGCGCATTATTGCTTCGTCAGTTTAAATACTACGTGTTGTCATGTTTATTTTGAACTTTTTTGTCTCACTAATTTGTAAAAGTTTCACTCAAACTGAAAACATGTACAGTTTGTATTGGAAAATGACTTAAGCAAATCTGAGACTATTTTAAATTTAGTTTCTTCACATTAGGTGGTATGTCGAACTTGTAATCATTATTACATTATTACAATGAGAAATTAACCCCAGGTAATCTGACATGACTACTGACATAACAGCTCAATATCTAGCTGTGAATGAATAACAAATATCCTGACGCTCATTAACTAAACCGTGTTATCTAAATCACAAACTAATGCTATGAAGATGTGTCTCGTGGGAATTGAACACATTTACATTTTCTCTGTCAAGAGCGTTTATGCAGAATTCTGCTAAATTATTATTGTAACATGTTTGAGATCATTGTACATACCTCGATATCAATAACGATATAATTCAAGGAATATAACTAACATGTATACAAATAACTATACTACATGTATTTGGAATATAGAATATTAACAAGTATACAGTTAAATATGGTAATCCAGTAAGCAATCACTGGAATGAAAATTCAAAGTTAATCTGTTATTATCATTGACAATGACGGTTATAAAATTCAATATTGTATAAACTGTATACGAAAGTCATATTAATAAATTGTGCCATTGCAGACAAAACATAACGAAAATGAATCTAAAGTAGTATTTGAAATAGAATTTCTCTCAAAACGAAATTTAGTCCATTCTAATTATTGACTAACATTATTCGTAACTACAAAAATTTTAAATTACTTTTAATTTATATAACTCCCTATATATTTATATTTATTAGAAAACCCGTTTGAAAAAAGAAAATTCATTGGAGACAGACACGGAATTTACGTAACACATATTATTTTTCTAAAAATTTCAAAATTATAGTATAGGACGTACACTAAAACCATTAATATATTTTCTTATATAGAACTGTTTTAATTGTTATTTTTTCCTTATTTTTTGTGTTTTAAAGTATATAAGGTTCTACTTATTACTATATTGATAAAAACATTTACACAAGATAATTTCAAAGGTTGGTACGGTTTTATGATTGCAGTACAAATTTACGTTCAAAACTTCAAGATTTGAAATTGTTTTAATTGTTTTGTTTTCGAATTTTACTTAAGGGTGTATGTTTTATTATTAAAGCTTTAATGCTTCTCTCGTAAAAAATCAAAATAGTGTACTAGGAGTCTCTCTGTACTTAGAATGTTTCTTAATGGTTTTAAGAATAGAATTACCTTTTGTGTAAAGATAATAATAAATAATCTTTCTAGCTTTTTTTGAAATAAATGCTACATTACCATTTTTATACATATCCCAATTTTATAAAAACCAATTGAATTCAACTGATTCTATTTTTAACTAGTGTTGCTTTACTTATAATCGTAAGACATGAAGTGATGTATCTGTTTTTGTCAAAATCATTTTTTGTTAACTAATGCAGTATATACGGGGTTTTCTATTTATAGAAACACCTTGTTAAAGAAAGAAAACCAATTATTAGCAGATATTGTAGCTGCAATAAAGCTCCAGCGTGTGAAAAGAACAAAAGTTAAAATAAGAACATTTGTTGAACAATACGACTCTATAAACTCATAAGACCGGAAATGCTTCGTTATCGTGTTATTTCCAGCAATATATTTTGACCGTAACTCATATTCTCCAAATGTACAAGGTATTTTCTCTACTGAATACTTCTGTTCCCCATTCCACCAAACCTTAGTTAGTTTTTGCTTATTTTACAGCCCATGACGTAATATCGTTATTTCTTATTAGCTGGTACATGAGCTATTATCACTGTTGGGACATTCATCTGGTTTAATAATCTTAAATATGTTTCATCTCTAAGCTCAAATTACGTTATTTTGCTGAACTTATTTTCTGTTTATTTTTTTTATTTTTTTTTTTTACACAGACGAGGTTTTAGAGTTTAGATATAAATTACTGTATGCAACAAAAATTTAATTTTTGTGTATTTTTCCGGTACTTGTCATATTGTATTTGTGCTCCACTAAGGCAATTTCACTATCAGTGTCGCCTCATATTAATCAAAACGAAGGCAATATTTGTGTGTTTGATATTTTCATGGTTCAACAAATGACAAGTCCGGAGGCCACTATTTTTGGAACAGTTTTTCTACCGGAGACCTAAAAAACTAAATTATTAGAAATAACAGACTTTATTTGAATTACTTCGAAAATTACATGTCATTATGACGATCTGTTCTTGTTATCTGCATACAACTCTGTCCCGATATTCTAATTGTTATTACGCGATATGTGTAGGTTTATATTAGGTTATCATAAATATATTTCTAGTAGTACCAAATTTAAAGGTAAACTTTACGAGCGCTGATGTGATCTGAGCTTGAATTTGGGTACCATCCCGAAGGATGTATTTCTTTTGTGTCAGAAGTGCAAGATGCCCCGTCAAAAACCGAGGTTAAAATAATTATTTTGCTTTATGTTTTTAATTATTGCCTATTACAAGTTCAGTAGTTAAGTATAAAAAAGCTAATACATAACTCCAAGGTTACGTAGTACTATATTTTGTCTATGAGCTGAGAGCCAATTTCCATTGTATTAGCAAGAACAGGTTGTATGCACATTAAGGTACACATTCGTTTTAGGCTATTACACTATTACCCATTAACAGTTTGAGCTGCCTACTTTGATTCTATAGTCCAGTGCTTTTAGATAGAGTGGAAAAACTTACATACTTATGCATCGTATAAATAAATCTCTTGGATTAAAATATGTTCACCGAGAGACTTCCATAACAAGGTCTACAGGGATGTAAGGAGACACTGTGGCTGGAGATCTTATCATAATATCACGTGATAAAATCAAAAAGTGTCGATGCGTAATATAAAGTAAAACTTTTTTAATATGTAATAAATTTATTCCCAAAAGTTGTATGCTCGTTTTATTTTTTATAATAGAAAAAGAAAACTGAGCTGTCTATTTGATTTGTTATGATTGATATTATTCCAGTTTTGTAAAAATATTTTATATCTTAACTATACGAAATTTTAGTAATAAATAATAACAGGATGTTACAACTCTTCTAAACAGTTATGTTACTATTCATTTGTTTAAACAGTGTTAGGCACCATTAATAAATTATTTGTAATGGCATACATGTAATAAAAATGGATATTTGCTAGAAGGCTTCTTAGATTTTTACTATCATGAAATTAGGGTTTTCACACTTATGTGTTTATATTTATTCATACAACAAAACCTAAAATAGAACCAGTCTACATTATATTTACGTTTTGAAATCTCTCAATCATGGATACTGAACTAATATGTACCTGATGTGTCTACTTATGTTTAAAAGATATTTAGGGTTACAAATATTATATCATTAATGGTTTCAATAAGAAAGCTATGGCCTTCTATTTTGAAAATTGCTTGTGAATCCGCGGGTAACTGCTAGTTTATAAATAAATAAATGTGCAGTCCTATCACATTGTTACACGTGATGTAGTAATATATTTAGTCTGATAAAATGAGCTAGATAAGAACTTCTGCAAAGCGGGTAGGATTAAAATACGATGCTAATTGTTAATTGTACACTTGTAGATACCCACACTAAATCAACACTGCACTTTGCACTTTGACTCTGAAAGAGGATGTAAACACTTGCTTTGTGACAGTTTAGTGCTCATTTCAATATTCATGAACATAGTTTCACCTTTGTCAATTGCAATCCATTAGCGATTGACCTTTAAACGTTTTTAAATTCAAGAAGCACAGAACAGATGCATAATTATCAATTAAGCAGTTCCTGGAAAGAAAACAGTGGGCGATGCTGGGTAATTGGTGGAAAACTATGCTTCTCTTCGTGTGTTTTAATTAACAAAAACACTTCACTGTAGTAAAATAAAATTCGATCTAGCGTCCACCCGTGGAGGACAATGGTATAATAATACTTCGTAGACGTGTTTACATATTTATTTTCATAACTATAATGTTATAGTTATTTTTTCTTATATATATATTATATATATATATATATATTTATTAGTTTTATTATAAAAAGTGTCCAGTAAAGGACATTTTGTATAACCATGATTAACTCATCATTATAATTTTACAGCTTCCTCCAAGCAGACAGTTTCTACAGTGCAGTTCTTGGTCCACATTAAATCACTTTTTATTGATAAGCAGGTACTTTCCTTTCTCACAGGTGAGAAGCGTTGACCACCCCCCAAACCGTCTTTAATTTAAATTGTCTTTCGTACAAGTGTTATTATTTCAAGTAGTGTATGTTATTTTATAAAGTTCATATTTCAATTCTTTCATTCCTAAATCTGCACTGAATACTGCAAAGACTCTGTGTATGTATTCTACAAAATTATTCATAAAGTATATTAACTCATGATTACTATGACCTCAGCTCAACCCTACAGTATGCCACTGGCCAGCATCTTAAAAACTGTGTATGTCCAGTTCGGTTAGAACCCAAAGACTACCTTCAGATCAAGACAAAGTTCTTATTTGAGAGTTCAGTAAATCATGCTATACTATTCTCTATATTCTCGAGGTTACTCTGTACAGCTTCTTAAAGTGTACATTGTTTTTAGAGTTGATGTGACATATCAAGTAGAAGAGATGTAGGGCTATCTATAATTACTTCAGTGCAAGGGGAAGTTTGTGTCATTGGGTTATTAAAAGATATAGTTTTTAGTTTTCTTGGATTTTCACTTTCTTTTGCAGAGAAGAGATTAATTTTTCAAGCTCTGTTATTCTTTTTTGCGTGACCATCAATTAATACAAACCTGTGCTGTCTATTTGATTTGTTATGATTGATATTATTCCAGTTTGGTACAGATCTTTTTTATCTTAACTATAAGAAATGTCAGGATAAATAATAAACATAACAGATAACTCTTTTAAACAGTTACTATTCATTTGTTTAAACCCGTGGTGTCCCCAAGGGCCCTTTTGGGGAGGGGGTTTACTTCCAAAAGGGGCGCCCATTTTACGTAC